>NC_137963.1:29449685-29732185 GCF_963924665.1 Micromys minutus
AAATATGCAGTAATGCGTCTAATTTGGGGGCAAAATTCAGAAATTTCTCTAATTTTGGGTCAAAATTCAGAAATTCCTCTTATTTTGGGGCAAAAATGCAGAAATTTCCCTTTTTTGGGACAAAATTGCAGAATTTTTTTTTATTTTGAGGTAAATTGCAGAAATTTCCCTTATTTTGTGGCAAAAATTCTGTAATGCTTCTAATTTTGGGGCAATAATCAGAAATTCCAAGAGTTTTGGGGCAAATAGGCAGAAATTCCCCTTTTTGTGGGACAACATTGCAGAAATTTCTTTTTTTGGAACAAAATTGCAGAAATTTCCCTTATTTTTGGGCAAAATTGCAGAAATTTCCCTTATCTTGTGGCAAAAATGCAGAAATTCCCCTTATTTCAGGTCAAAAAGGCAGAAATTCCGCTTATTTGGGGGAAAATTCTTGAAATTTCCCTTATTTTAGGGAAAAAGCCTGAAATTTCCCTTATTTTGTGCAAAATAGTTAGAAATTCTTATTTTAGAAGAAAAAGGCAGAAACTCCACAAAATTTTGGGCAAAAATGCAGAAATTTCCCTTATTTTTGGAGCAAAAACAGAGTAATACCCCTAATTTTGGGGAAAAGGCAAAAATTTCCCTAATTTTGGGGCAAAAAGTCAGAAATTCCCCTTATTTTGGGTCAAAAATCCTGAAATTCCCATTATTATGGAGCAAAAATGCAGAAATTTTTTTTATTTCAGGTCAAAAAGACAGAAATTCTCCTTATTTTAAACCAAAAATACAGAAATTACTCTTATTTTAGGCCAAAAAGACTAAATTCCCCTTATTTTGGGGCAAAAAGGGAGAAATTCCCTTTATTTTAGAGCAAAAAGACAGAAATTTCCCTTATTTGGGGGCAAAATTGTAGAAATTTCCCTTATCTTGGGGCAAAATGCAGAAATTCCCCTTATTTCAGGTCAAAAATGCAGAAATTCCACTTATTTGGGGTTAAAAATGCAGAAATAACCCTTATTTTAGGGCAAAAAGACTGAAATTCCCCTTATTTTGTGCCAAAAAAGCAGAAATTCTAATTTTGGGTCAAAAAGGCAGAAATTCCCCTAATTTTGGAGCAAAATTGAAGAAATTTCCCTTATTTTGGGACAAAATTGCAGTAATTTCCCTAATTTTGTGTCAAAATTCCAGAAATTCCTTTTATTTTGAGGCAAAATTGCTGAAATTCCCCTTATTTGGAGGCAAAAATGCTGAAATTCCCCTAATTTTGGAGCAAAATTGCAAAAATTTTCCTTATTTGGGTGCAAAATTGCAGTAATTCCCTTAATTTTCTGTCAAAATTGCAGAAATTCCCTTTATTTTGGGGCAAAATTGGTGAAATTCCCCATTATTTTGGAGCAAAATTGCAGTAATACCCCTAATTTTGGGTCAAAAAGGCAGAAATTTTCCTTCTTTTGAAGCAAAAATGTAGAAATTCCACTTATTATGGAGCAAAATTGCATAATTTTCCCTTATTATTGGGCAAAAAGAAGTAATGCCCCTAATTTTGAGGCAAAAAGGCAGAAATTCCCCTAATTTTGGGGAAAAATGCAGAAATTCTCCTTATTTAGGGGCAAAAATGCAGAAATTTTCATTTTTTTGGACAAAATTGCAGTAGTTTCTCTTATTTTGGGGCAAAATTGCAGAAATTTCTTTTATCTTTGGGAAAAATGCAGAAATTCCCCTTATTTCGGGTCAAAAAGCAGAAATTCTGCTTATTTGGGGTCAAAAATGCAGAAATTACACTTATTTTAGGGCAAAAAGACTGAAATTCCCCATATTTTGTGCCAAAAAAACAGAAATTCTTATTTTAGGGCAAAAAGGAAAAAATTCCACTTAATTTTGGACAAAAATGCAGAAATTTCCATTATTTGGGGCAAAAAGACAGTAATGCCCCTAATTTTGTGTCAATAAGGCAGAAATTCCCCTAATTTTGGAGCAAAATTGCAGAAATTTCCCTTATTTTGGGGCAAAATTGCAGTAATTCCCCTAATTTTGTGTCAAAATTCCAGAAATTCCCTTTATTTTGGGGCAAAATTTCAAAAATTCCCCTTTTTTGGGGGCAAAAATGCTGAAATTCCCCTTATTTTATAGCAAAAATGCAGAAATTTTTTTTATTTTAGGCAAAAAGACAGAAACTCTCCTTATTTCAGGGCAAAAATACAGAAATTCCCCTTATTTTGGGGCAAAAATGCAGAAACTCCCCTTATTTTAAGGAAAAAATACAGAAATTACCCTTATTTTAAGGCAAAAAGACTAATTCCCCCTATTTTGGGGCAAAAAGGTAAATTCCCCTTATTTAATTTTGGGCAAAAATGCAGAAATTCCACTTATTTTGGGCCATATAGGCAGAGATTTCCTTTATTTTGGGGCTAAAGGATAAAAATTTAACTTATGTTAGGATAAAATTGCAGAAATTTCACTTATTTTGTGGCAAAAATGCAGAAATTCCCATTATTCTGCGGTAAAAAGGCAGAACTTTCCCTTATTTTAGAACAAAATTGCAGAAATTTCACATATTTTGGGGCAAATATGCAGTAATGCTTCTAATTTGGGGGCAAAATTCAGAAATTTCTCTAATTTTTGGTCAAAATTCAGAAATTCCTCTTATTTTGGGGCAAAAATGCAGAAATTTCCCATTTTTTGGGACAAAATTGCAGAATTTTTTTTATTTTGAGGTAAATTGCAGAAATTTCCCTTATTTTGTGGCAAAAATTCTGTAATGCTTCTAATTTTGGGGCAAAAATCAGAAATGCCATTAGTTTTGGGGCAAATAGGCAGAAATTCCCCTTTTTGTGGGACAACATTGCAGAAATTTCTTTTTTTTTGGAACAAAATTGCAGAAATTTCCCTTATTTTTGGGCAAAATTGCAGAAATTTCCCTTATCTTGTGGCAAAAATGCAGAAATTCCCCTTATTTCAGGTCAAAAAGGCAGAAATTCCGCTTATTTGGGGGAAAATTCTTGAAATTTCCCTTATTTTAGGGAAAAAGCCTGAAATTTCCCTTATTTTGTGCAAAATAGTTAGAAATTCTTATTTTAGAAGAAAAAGGCAGAAACTCCACAAAATTTTGGGCAAAAATGCAGAAATTTCCCTTATTTTTGGAGCAAAAACAGAGTAATACCCCTAATTTTGGGGAAAAGGCAAAAATTTCCCTAATTTTGGGGCAAAAAGTCAGAAATTCCCCTTATTTTGGGTCAAAAATCCTGAAATTCCCATTATTATGGAGCAAAAATGCAGAAATTTTTTTTATTTCAGGTCAAAAAGACAGAAATTCTCCTTATTTTAAACCAAAAATACAGAAATTACTCTTATTTTAGGCCAAAAAGACTAAATTCCCCTTATTTTGGGGCAAAAAGGGAGAAATTCCCTTTATTTTAGAGCAAAAAGACAGAAATTTCCCTTATTTGGGGGCAAAATTGTAGAAATTTCCCTTATCTTGGGGCAAAATGCAGAAATTCCCCTTATTTCAGGTCAAAAATGCAGAAATTCCACTTATTTGGGGTTAAAAATGCAGAAATAACCCTTATTTTAGGGCAAAAAGACTGAAATTCCCCTTATTTTGTGCCAAAAGTGCAGAAATTCTAATTTTGGGTCAAAAAGGCAGAAATTCCCCTAATTTTGGAGCAAAATTGAAGAAATTTCCCTTATTTTGGGACAAAATTGCAGTAATTTCCCTAATTTTGTGTCAAAATTCCAGAAATTCCTTTTATTTTGAGGCAAAATTGCTGAAATTCCCCTTATTTGGAGGCAAAAATGCTGAAATTCCCCTAATTTTGGAGCAAAATTGCAAAAATTTTCCTTATTTGGGTGCAAAATTGCAGTAATTCCCTTAATTTTCTGTCAAAATTGCAGAAATTCCCTTTATTTTGGGGCAAAATTGGTGAAATTCCCCATTATTTTGGAGCAAAATTGCAGTAATACCCCTAATTTTGGGTCAAAAAGGCAGAAATTTTCCTTCTTTTGAAGCAAAAATGTAGAAATTCCACTTATTATGGAGCAAAATTGCATAATTTTCCCTTATTATTGGGCAAAAAGAAGTAATGCCCCTAATTTTGAGGCAAAAAAGCAGAAATTCCCCTAATTTGGGGGAAAAATGCAGAAATTCTCCTTATTTAGGGGCAAAAATGCAGAAATTTTCATTTTTTTGGACAAAATTGCAGTAGTTTCTCTTATTTTGGGGCAAAATTGCAGAAATTTCTTTTATCTTTGGGAAAAATGCAGAAATTCCCCTTATTTCGGGTCAAAAAGCAGAAATTCTGCTTATTTGGGGTCAAAAATGCAGAAATTACACTTATTTTAGGGCAAAAAGACTGAAATTCCCCATATTTTGTGCCAAAAAAACAGAAATTCTTATTTTAGGGCAAAAAGGAAAAAATTCCACTTAATTTTGGACAAAAATGCAGAAATTTCCATTATTTGGGGCAAAAAGACAGTAATGCCCCTAATTTTGTGTCAATAAGGCAGAAATTCCCCTAATTTTGGAGCAAAATTGCAGAAATTTCCCTTATTTTGGGGCAAAATTGCAGTAATTCCCCTAATTTTGTGTCAAAATTCCAGAAATTCCCTTTATTTTGGGGCAAAATTTCAAAAATTCCCCTTTTTTGGGGGCAAAAATGCTGAAATTCCCCTTATTTTAAAGCAAAAATGCAGAAATTTTTTTTATTTTAGGCAAAAAGACAGAAACTCTCATTATTTCAGGGCAAAAATACAGAAATTCCCCTTATTTTGGGGCAAAAATGCAGAAACTCCCC
Source organism: Micromys minutus (assembly GCF_963924665.1). Taxonomy (NCBI): domain Eukaryota; kingdom Metazoa; phylum Chordata; class Mammalia; order Rodentia; family Muridae; genus Micromys; species Micromys minutus. Next base: position 29,454,458 of record NC_137963.1, read on the forward strand.
TTATTTTAAGGAAAAAATACAGAAATTACCCTTATTTTAAGGCAAAAAGACTAATTCCCCCTATTTTGGGGCAAAAAGGTAAATTCCCCTTATTTAATTTTGGGCAAAAATGCAGAAATTCCACTTATTTTGGGCCATATAGGCAGAGATTTCCTTTATTTTGGGGCTAAAGGATAAAAATTTAACTTATGTTAGGATAAAATTGCAGAAATTTCACTTATTTTGTGGCAAAAATGCAGAAATTCCCATTATTCTGCGGTAAAAAGGCAGAACTTTCCCTTATTTTAGAACAAAATTGCAGAAATTTCACATATTTTGGGGCAAATATGCAGTAATGCTTCTAATTTGGGGGCAAAATTCAGAAATTTCTCTAATTTTTGGTCAAAATTCAGAAATTCCTCTTATTTTGGGGCAAAAATGCAGAAATTTCCCATTTTTTGGGACAAAATTGCAGAATTTTTTTTATTTTGAGGTAAATTGCAGAAATTTCCCTTATTTTGTGGCAAAAATTCTGTAATGCTTCTAATTTTGGGGCAAAAATCAGAAATGCCATTAGTTTTGGGGCAAATAGGCAGAAATTCCCCTTTTTGTGGGACAACATTGCAGAAATTTCTTTTTTTTTGGAACAAAATTGCAGAAATTTCCCTTATTTTTGGGCAAAATTGCAGAAATTTCCCTTATCTTGTGGCAAAAATGCAGAAATTCCCCTTATTTCAGGTCAAAAAGGCAGAAATTCCGCTTATTTGGGGGAAAATTCTTGAAATTTCCCTTATTTTAGGGAAAAAGCCTGAAATTTCCCTTATTTTGTGCAAAATAGTTAGAAATTCTTATTTTAGAAGAAAAAGGCAGAAACTCCACAAAATTTTGGGCAAAAATGCAGAAATTTCCCTTATTTTTGGAGCAAAAACAGAGTAATACCCCTAATTTTGGGGAAAAGGCAAAAATTTCCCTAATTTTGGGGCAAAAAGTCAGAAATTCCCCTTATTTTGGGTCAAAAATCCTGAAATTCCCATTATTATGGAGCAAAAATGCAGAAATTTTTTTTATTTCAGGTCAAAAAGACAGAAATTCTCCTTATTTTAAACCAAAAATACAGAAATTACTCTTATTTTAGGCCAAAAAGACTAAATTCCCCTTATTTTGGGGCAAAAAGGGAGAAATTCCCTTTATTTTAGAGCAAAAAGACAGAAATTTCCCTTATTTGGGGGCAAAATTGTAGAAATTTCCCTTATCTTGGGGCAAAATGCAGAAATTCCCCTTATTTCAGGTCAAAAATGCAGAAATTCCACTTATTTGGGGTTAAAAATGCAGAAATAACCCTTATTTTAGGGCAAAAAGACTGAAATTCCCCTTATTTTGTGCCAAAAGGGCAGAAATTCTAATTTTGGGTCAAAAAGGCAGAAATTCCCCTAATTTTGGAGCAAAATTGAAGAAATTTCCCTTATTTTGGGACAAAATTGCAGTAATTTCCCTAATTTTGTGTCAAAATTCCAGAAATTCCTTTTATTTTGAGGCAAAATTGCTGAAATTCCCCTTATTTGGAGGCAAAAATGCTGAAATTCCCCTAATTTTGGAGCAAAATTGCAAAAATTTTCCTTATTTGGGTGCAAAATTGCAGTAATTCCCTTAATTTTCTGTCAAAATTGCAGAAATTCCCTTTATTTTGGGGCAAAATTGGTGAAATTCCCCATTATTTTGGAGCAAAATTGCAGTAATACCCCTAATTTTGGGTCAAAAAGGCAGAAATTTTCCTTCTTTTGAAGCAAAAATGTAGAAATTCCACTTATTATGGAGCAAAATTGCATAATTTTCCCTTATTATTGGGCAAAAAGAAGTAATGCCCCTAATTTTGAGGCAAAAAGGCAGAAATTCCCCTAATTTGGGGGAAAAATGCAGAAATTCTCCTTATTTAGGGGCAAAAATGCAGAAATTTTCATTTTTTGGACAAAATTGCAGTAGTTTCTCTTATTTTGGGGCAAAATTGCAGAAATTTCTTTTATCTTTGGGAAAAATGCAGAAATTCCCCTTATTTCGGGTCAAAAAGCAGAAATTCTGCTTATTTGGGGTCAAAAATGCAGAAATTACACTTATTTTAGGGCAAAAAGACTGAAATTCCCCATATTTTGTGCCAAAAAAACAGAAATTCTTATTTTAGGGCAAAAAGGAAAAAATTCCACTTAATTTTGGACAAAAATGCAGAAATTTCCATTATTTGGGGCAAAAAGACAGTAATGCCCCTAATTTTGTGTCAATAAGGCAGAAATTCCCCTAATTTTGGAGCAAAATTGCAGAAATTTCCCTTATTTTGGGGCAAAATTGCAGTAATTCCCCTAATTTTGTGTCAAAATTCCAGAAATTCCCTTTATTTTGGGGCAAAATTTCAAAAATTCCCCTTTTTTGGGGGCAAAAATGCTGAAATTCCCCTTATTTTATAGCAAAAATGCAGAAATTTTTTTTATTTTAGGCAAAAAGACAGAAACTCTCCTTATTTCAGGGCAAAAATACAGAAATTCCCCTTATTTTGGGGCAAAAATGCAGAAACTCCCCTTATTTTAAGGAAAAAATACAGAAATTACACTTATTTTAAGGCAAAAAGACTAATTCCCCCTATTTTGGGGCAAAAAGGTAAATTCCCCTTATTTAATTTTGGGCAAAAATGCAGAAATTCCACTTATTTTGGGCCATATAGGCAGAGATTTCCTTTATTTTGGGGCTAAAGGATAAAAATTTAACTTATGTTAGGATAAAATTGCAGAAATTTCACTTATTTTGTGGCAAAAATGCAGAAATTCCCATTATTCTGCGGTAAAAAGGCAGAACTTTCCCTTATTTTAGAACAAAATTGCAGAAATTTCACATATTTTGGGGCAAATATGCAGTAATGCTTCTAATTTGGGGGCAAAATTCAGAAATTTCTCTAATTTTTGGTCAAAATTCAGAAATTCCTCTTATTTTGGGGCAAAAATGGAGAAATTTCCCGTTTTTTGGGACAAAATTGCAGAATTTTTTTTATTTTGAGGTAAATTGCAGAAATTTCCCTTATTTTGTGGCAAAAATTCTGTAATGCTTCTAATTTTGGGGCAAAAATCAGAAATGCCATTAGTTTTGGGGCAAATAGGCAGAAATTCCCCTTTTTGTGGGACAACATTGCAGAAATTTCTTTTTTTTTGGAACAAAATTGCAGAAATTTCCCTTATTTTTGGGCAAAATTGCAGAAATTTCCCTTATCTTGTGGCAAAAATGCAGAAATTCCCCTTATTTCAGGTCAAAAAGGCAGAAATTCCGCTTATTTGGGGGAAAATTCTTGAAATTTCCCTTATTTTAGGGAAAAAGCCTGAAATTTCCCTTATTTTGTGCAAAATAGTTAGAAATTCTTATTTTAGAAGAAAAAGGCAGAAACTCCACAAAATTTTGGGCAAAAATGCAGAAATTTCCCTTATTTTTGGAGCAAAAACAGAGTAATACCCCTAATTTTGGGGAAAAGGCAAAAATTTCCCTAATATTGGGGCAAAAAGTCAGAAATTCCCCTTATTTTGGGTCAAAAATCCTGAAATTCCCATTATTATGGAGCAAAAATGCAGAAATTTTTTTTATTTCAGGTCAAAAAGACAGAAATTCTCCTTATTTTAAACCAAAAATACAGAAATTACTCTTATTTTAGGCCAAAAAGACTAAATTCCCCTTATTTTGGGGCAAAAAGGGAGAAATTCCCTTTATTTTAGAGCAAAAAGACAGAAATTTCCCTTATTTGGGGGCAAAATTGTAGAAATTTCCCTTATCTTGGGGCAAAATGCAGAAATTCCCCTTATTTCAGGTCAAAAATGCAGAAATTCCACTTATTTGGGGTTAAAAATGCAGAAATAACCCTTATTTTAGGGCAAAAAGACTGAAATTCCCCTTATTTTGTGCCAAAAGGGCAGAAATTCTAATTTTGGGTCAAAAAGGCAGAAATTCCCCTAATTTTGGAGCAAAATTGAAGAAATTTCCCTTATTTTGGGGCAAAATTGCAGTAATTTCCCTAATTTTGTGTCAAAATTCCAGAAATTCCTTTTATTTTGAGGCAAAATTGCAGAAATTCCCCTTATTTGGGGGCAAAAATGCTGAAATTCCCCTAATTTTGGAGCAAAATTGCAAAAATTTTCCTTATTTGTGTGCAAAATTGCAGTAATTCCCTTAATTTTCTGTCAAAATTGCAGAAATTCCCTTTATTTTGGGGTAAAATTGGTGAAATTCCCCATTATTTTGGAGCAAAATTGCAGTAATACCCCTAATTTTGGGTCAAAAAGGCAGAAATTTTCCTTCTTTTGGGGCAAAAATGTAGAAATTCCACTTGTTATGGAGCAAAATTGCATAATTTTCCCTTATTATTGGGCAAAAAGGAAGTAATGCCCCTAATTTTGGGGCAAAAAGGCAGAAATTCCCCTAATTTTGGGGAAAAATGCAGAAAATCTCCTTTTTTAGGGGCAAAAATGCAGAAATTTTCATTTTTTTGGACAAAATTGCAGTAATTTCCCTTATTTTGTAGCAAAATTGCAGAAATTTCTTTTATCTTTGGGAAAAATGCAGAAATTCCCCTTATTTCGGGTCAAAAAGCTGAAATTCCGCTTATTTGGGGTCAAAAATGCAGAAATTACACTTATTTTAGGGCAAAAAGACTGAAATTCCCCATATTTTGTGCCAAAAAACAGAAATTCTTATTTTAGGGCAAAAAGGAAAAAATTCCACTTAATTTTGGACAAAAATGCAGAAATTTCCATTATTTGGGGCAAAAAGACAGTAATGCCCATAATTTTGTGTCAATAAGGCAGAAATTCCCCTAATTTTGGAGCAAAATTGCAGAAATTTCCCTTATTTTGGGGCAAAATTGCAGTAATCCCCCTAATTTTGTGTCAAAATTCCAGAAATTCCCTTTATTTTGGGGCAAAATTTCAAAAATTCCCCTTATTTGGGGGCAAAAATGCTGAAATTCCCCTTATTTTAAAGCAAAAATGCAGAAATTTTTTTTATTTTAGGCAAAAAGACAGAAATTCTCCTTATTTCAGGGCAAAAATACAAAAATTCCCCTTATTTTGGGGCAAAAATGCAGAAATTCTTTTTATTTTAAGGCAAAAATACAGAAATTACCCTTATTTTAAGGCAAAAAGACTAATTCCCCCTATTTTGGGGCAAAAAAGTAAATTCCCCTTATTTAATGGCAAAAAGCCAGAAATTCCCCCTTATTTTTGGGCAAAAATGAAGAAATTCCACTTATTTTGGGCCATATAGGTGGAGATTTCCCTTATTTTGGGGCTAAAGGATAGAAATTTATCTTATGTTAGGATAAAATTGCAGAAATTTCACTTATTTTGTGGCAAAAATGCAGAAATTCCCATTATTCTGCGGTAAAAAGGCAGAACTTTCCCTTATTTTAGAACAAAATTGCAGAAATTTCACATATTTTGGGGCAAATATGCAGTAATGCGTCTAATTTGGGGACAAAATTCAGAAATTTCTCTAATTTTGGGTCAAAATTCAGAAATTCCTCTTATTTTGGGGCAAAAAGGCAGAAATTTCTCTTTTTTGGGACAAAATTGTAGAAATTTCCTTTCTTTTGAGGAAAATTGCAGAAATTTCCTTTATTTTGTGGCAAAAATTCTGTAATGCTTCTAATTTTGGGGCAAAAATCAGAAATTCCATTAGTTTTGGGGCAAAAAGGCAGAAATTCCCCTTTTTGTGGGACAACATTGCAGAAATTTCCTTTTTTTTGGAACAAAATTGCAGAAATTTCCCTTATTTTTGGGCAAAATTGCAGAAATTTCTTTTATCTTGTGGCAAAAATGCAGAAATTCCCCTTATTTCAGGTCAAAAATGCAGAAATTCCGCTTATTTGGGAGAAAATTTTAGAAATTACCCTTATTTTAGGGAAAAAGCCTGAAATTTCCCTTATTTTGTGCCAAAAAAGCAGAAATTCTTCTTATTTTAGAGCGAAAAGGCAGAAATTCCACAAAATTTTTGGCAAAAATGCAGAAATTTCCCTTATTTTGGAGCAAAAACACAGTGATAACCCTATTTTTGGGGCCAAATGACAAAAATTTCCCTAATTTTGGGGCAAAAAGTCAGAAATTCGCCTTATTTTGGGGCAAAAATGCTGAAATTCTCCTTATTATGGAGCAAAAATGCAGAAATTTTTCTTATTTCTGGACAAAAAGACAGAAATTCTCCTTATTTTAAACCAAAAATACAGAAATTACTCTTATTTTAGGCCAAAAATTCTAAATTCCCCTTATTTTGGTGCAAAAAGGCATAAATTCCCCTTATTTTAGAGCAAAAAGGCAGATTTCCCTTATTTTGGGACAAAATTGTAGAAATTTCCCTTATCTTGGGGCAAAAATGAAGGAATTCCCCTTATTTCGGGTCAAAAATGCAGAAATTTTACTTATTTGGGGTTAAAAATGCAGAAATAACCCTGATTTTAGGGCAAAAATACTGAAATTCCCCTTATTTTGTGCCAAAAGGGCAGAAATTCTTATTATAGGGCAAAAAGGCAATAATTCCACTTAATTTTAAGGAAAAATGCAGAAATTTCCCTTATTTGGGGCAAAAGACAGTAATGCCCCTAATATTGGGTCAAAAAGGCAGAAATTCCCCTAATTTTGGAGCAAAATTGCAGAAATTTCCCTTACTTGGGTGCAAAATTGCAGTAATTCCCCTAATTTTCTGTCAAAATTGCAGAAATTCCCTTTATTTTGGGGCAAAATTGGAGAAATTCCCAATTATTTTAAAGCAAAATTGCATTAATACTTCTATTTTTGGGTCAAAAAGGCAGAAATGTTCTTTCTTTTGTGGCAAAATTGCAGAAATTTCTTTTATCTTGGGGAAAAAATGCAGAAATTGCCCTTATTTCGGGTCAAAAAGGCAGAAATTCCGCTTATTTGGGGTCAAAAATGGAGAAATTACCCTTATTTTAGGGCAAAAAGACTGAAATTCCACATATTTTGTGCCAAAAAAACAGAAATTTTTATTTTAGGGCAAAAAGGAAGAAATTTTACTTAATTTTGGACAAAAATGCAGAAATTTCCCTTATTTGGGGCAAAAAGACAGTAATGCCCCTAATTTTGTGTCAAAAGGCAGAAATTCCCCTAATTTTAAAGCAAAATTGCAGAAATTTCCCTTATTTTGGGGCTAAATTGCAGTAATTCCCCGAATTTTGTGTCAAAATTTCAGAAATTCCCTTTATTTTGGGGCAAAATTGCAGAAATTCCCCTTATTTGGGGGCAAAAATGCTGAAATTCCTATTATTTTAAAGCAAAAATGCAGAAATTTTCCTTATTTTAGGGCAAAAACAGAAATTCTCCTTATTTCAGGGCAAAAATACAGAAATTCCCCTTATTTTGGGGCAAAAATGCAGTAATTCCACTTATTTTAAGCCAAAAATATAGAAATTACCCTTATTTTAGGGCAAAAAGACTAATTCCCCCTATTTTGGGGCAAAAAGGTAAATTCCCCTTATTTAAGGGCAAAAAGCCAGAAATTCCCCTTATTTTTGGGCAAAAATGCAGAAATTCCACTTATTTTGGGCCATATAGGCAGAGATTTCCCTTATTTTGGGGCTAAAGGATAGAAATTTAACTTATGTTAGGATAAAATTGCAGAAATTTCACTTATTTTGTGGCAAAAATGCAGAAATTCCCATTATTCTGCGGTAAAAAGGCAGAACTTTCCCTTATTTTAGAACAAAATTGCAGAAATTTCACATATTTTGGGGCAAATATGCAGTAATGCGTCTAATTTGGGGGCAAAATTCAGAAATTTCTCTAATTTTGGGTCAAAATTCAGAAATTCCTCTTATTTTGGGGCAAAAATGCAGAAATTTCCCGTTTTTTGGGACAAAATTGCAGAATTTTTTTTTATTTTGAGGTAAATTGCAGAAATTTCCCTTATTTTGTGGCAAAAATTCTGTAATGCTTCTAATTTTGGGGCAAAAATCAGAAATGCCATTAGTTTTGGGGCAAATAGGCAGAAATTCCCCTTTTTGTGGGACAACATTGCAGAAATTTCTTTTTTTGGAACAAAATTGCAGAAATTTCCCTTATTTTTGGGCAAAATTGCAGAAATTTCCCTTATCTTGTAGCAAAAAGGCAGAAATTCCCCTTATTTCAGGTTAAAAAGGCAGAAATTCCGCTTATTTGGGGGAAAATTCTTGAAATTTCCCTTATTTTAGGGAAAAAGCCTGAAATTTCCCTTATTTTGTGCAAAATAGTTAGAAATTCTTCTTATTTTAGAGGAAAAAGGCAGAAATTCCACAAAATTTTGGGCAAAAATGCAGAAATTTCCCTTATTTTTGGAGCAAAAACAGAGTAATACCCCTAATTTTGGGGAAAAGGCAAAAATGTCCCTAATTTTGGGGCAAAAAGTCAGAAATTCCCCTTATTTTGGGTCAAAAATCCTGAAATTCCCATTATTATGGAGCAAAAATGCAGAAATTTTTTTTATTTCAGGTCAAAAAGACAGAAATTCTCCTCATTTTAAACCAAAAATACAGAAATTACTCTTATTTTAGGCCAAAAAGACTAAATTCCCCTTATTTTGGGGCAAAAAGGGAGAAATTCCCCTTATTTTAGAGCAAAAAGACAGAAATTTCCCTTATTTTGGGGCAAAATTGTAGAAATTTCCCTTATCTTGGGGCAAAAATGCAGAAATTCCCCTTATTTCAAGTCAAAAATGCAGAAATTCCACTTATTTGGGGTTAAAAATGCAGAAATAACCCTTATTTTATGGCAAAAAGACTGAAATTCCCCTTATTTTGTGCCAAAAGGGCAGAAATTCTTATTTTAGGGCAAAAAGGGAGAAATTCCACTTAATTTTGGAAAAAAATGCAGAAATTTCCCTTATTTGGGGCAAAAAGACAGTAATGCCCCTAATTTTGGGTCAAAAAGGCAGAAATTCCCCTAATTTTGGAGAAAAATTGCAGAAATTTCCCTTATTTTGGGGCAAAATTGCAGTAATTTCCCTAATTTTGTGTCAAAATTCCAGAAATTCCTTTTATTTTGAGTCAGAATTGCTGAAATTCCCCTTATTTGGAGGCAAAAATGTTGAAATTCCCCTAATTTTGGAGCAAAATTGCAAAAATTTTCCTTATTTGGGTGCAAAATTGCAGTAATTCCCTTAATTTTCTGTCAAAATTGCAGAAATTCCCTTTATTTTGGGGCAAAATTGGTGAAATTCCCCATTATTTTGGAGCAAAATTGCAGTAATACCCCTAATTTTGGGTCAAAAAGGCAGAAATTTTCCTTCTTTTGGAGCAAAAATGTAGAAATTCCACTTATTATGGAGCAAAATTGCATAATTTTCCCTTATTATTGGGCAAAAAGAAGTAATGCCCCTAATTTTGAGGCAAAAAGGCAGAAATTCCCCTAATTTTGGGGAAAAATGCAGAAATTCTCCTTATTTAGGGGCAAAAATGCAGAAATTTTCATTTTTTTGGACAAAATTGCAGTAGTTTCTCTTATTTTGGGGCAAAATTGCAGAAATTTCTTTTATCTTTGGGAAAAATGCAGAAATTCCCCTTATTTCGGGTCAAAAAGCAGAAATTCTGCTTATTTGGGGTCAAAAATGCAGAAATTACACTTATTTTAGGGCAAAAAGACTGAAATTCCCCATATTTTGTGCCAAAAAAACAGAAATTCTTATTTTAGGGCAAAAAGGAAAAAATTCCACTTAATTTTGGACAAAAATGCAGAAATTTCCATTATTTGGGGCAAAAAGACAGTAATGCCCCTAATTTTGTGTCAATAAGGCAGAAATTCCCCTAATTTTGGAGCAAAATTGCAGAAATTTCCCTTATTTTGGGGCAAAATTGCAGTAATTCCCCTAATTTTGTGTCAAAATTCCAGAAATTCCCTTTATTTTGGGACAAAATTTCAAAAATTCCCCTTTTTGGGGGGCAAAAATGCTGAAATTCCCCTTATTTTAAAGCAAAAATGCAGAAATTTTTTTTATTTTTGGCAAAAAGACAGAAATTCTCCTTATTTCAGGGCAAAAATACAGAAATTCCCCTTATTTTGGGGCAAAAATGCAGAAATTCCCCTTATTTTAAAGAAAAAATACAGAAATTACCCTTATTTTAAGGCAAAAAGACTAATTCCCCCTATTTTGGGGCAAAAAGGTAAATTCCCCTTATTTAATGGCAAAAATCCAGAAATTCCCCTTATTTTTGGGCAAAAATGCAGAAATTCCACTTATTTTGGGCCATATAGGCAGAGATTTCCCTTATTTTGGGGCTAAAGGATAGAAATTTAACTTATGTTAGGATAAAATTGCAGAAATTTCACTTATTTTGTGGCAAAAATGCAGAAATTCCCATTATTCTGCGGTAAAAAGGCAGAACTTTCCCTTATTTTAGAACAAAATTGCAGAAATTTCACATATTTTGGGGCAAATATGCAGTAATGCGTCTAATTTGGGGGCAAAATTCAGAAATTTCTCTAATTTTGGGTCAAAATTCAGAAATTCCTCTTATTTTGGGGCAAAAATGCAGAAATTTCCCGTTTTTGGGACAAAATTGCAGAATTTTTTTTATTTTGAGGTAAATTGCAGAAATTTCCCTTATTTTGTGGCAAAAATTCTGTAATGCTTCTAATTTTGGGGCAAAAATCAGAAATTCCATTAGTTTTGGGGCAAATAGGCAGAAATTCCCCTTTTTGTGGGACAACATTGCAGAAATTTCTTTTTTTTTGGAACAAAATTGCAGAACTTTCCCTTATTTTTGGGCAAAATTGCAGAAATTTCCCTTATCTTGTGGCAAAAATGCAGAAATTCCCCTTATTTCAGGTCAAAAAGGCAGAAATTCCGCTTATTTGGGGGAAAATTCTTGAAATTTCCCTTATTTTAGGGAAAAAGCCTGAAATTTCCCTTATTTTGTGCAAAATAGTCAGAAATTCTTCTTATTTTAGAAGAAAAAGGCAGAAATTCCACAAAATTTTGGGCAAAAATGCAGAAATTTCCCTTATTTTTGGAGCAAAAACAGAGTAATACCCCTAATTTTGGGGAAAAGGCAAAAATTTCCCTAATTTTGGGGCAAAAAGTCAGAAATTCCCCTTATTTTGGGTCAAAAATCCTGAAATTCCCATTATTATGGAGCAAAAATGCAGAAATTTTTTTTATTTCAGGTCAAAAAGACAGAAATTCTCCTTATTTTAAACCAAAAATACAGAAATTACTCTTATTTTAGGCCAAAAAGTCTAAATTCCCCTTATTTTGGGGCAAAAAGGCAGAAATTCCCCTTATTTTAGAGCAAAAATACAGAGATTTCCCTTATTTTGGGGCAAAATTGTAGAAATTTCCCGTATCTTGGGGCAAAAATGCAGAAATTCCCCTTATTTCAGGTCAAAAATGCAGAAATTCCACTTATTTGGGGTTAAAAATGCAGAAATAACCCTTATTTTAGGGCAAAAAGACTGAAATTCCCCTTATTTTGTGCCAAAAGGGCAGAAATTCTTATTTTAGGGCAAAAAGGCAGAAATTCCACTTAATTTTGGGAAAAAATGCAGAAATATCCCTTATTTGGGGCAAAAAGACAGTAATGCCCCTAATTTTGGGTCAAAAAGGCAGAAATTCCCCTAATTTTGGAGCAAAATTGCAGAAATTTCCCTTATTTTGGGGCAAAATTGCAGTAATTTCCCTAATTTTGTGTCAAAATTCCAGAAATTCCTTTTATTTTGAGGCAAAATTGCAGAAATTCCCCGTATTTGGGGGCAAAAATGCTGAAATTCCCCTAATTTTGGAGCAAAATTGCAAAAATTTTCCTTATTTGGGTGCAAAATTGCAGTAATTCCCTTAATTTTCTGTCAAAATTGCAGAAATTCCCTTTATTTTGGGGCAAAATTGGTGAAATTCCCCATTATTTTGGAGCAAAATTGCAGTAATACCCCTAATTTTGGGTCAAAAAGGCAGAAATTTTCCTTCTTTTGGGGCAAAAATGTAGAAATTCCACTTATTATGGAGCAAAATTGCATAATTTTCCCTTATTATTGGGCAAAAAGGAAGTAATGCCCCTAATTTTGGGGCAAAAAGGCAGAAATTCCCCTAATTTTGGGGAAAAATGCAGAAAATCTCCTTTTTTAGGGGCAAAAATGCAGAAATTTTCATTTTTTTGGACAAAATTGCAGTAATTTTCCTTATTTTGTAGCAAAATTGCAGAAATTTCTTTTATCTTTGGGAAAAATGCAGAAATTCCCCTTATTTCGGGTCAAAAAGCAGAAATTCCGCTTATTTGGGGTCAAAAATGCAGAAATTACACTTATTTTAGGGCAAAAAGACTGAAATTCCCCATATTTTGTGCCAAAAAAACAGAAATTCTTATTTTAGGGCAAAAAGGAAAAAATTCCACTTAATTTTGGACAAAAATGCAGAAATTTCCATTATTTGGGGCAAAAAGACAGTAATGCCCCTAATTTTGTGTCAATAAGGCAGAAATTCCCCTAATTTTGGAGCAAAATTGCAGAAATTTCCCTTATTTTGTGGCAAAATTGCAGTAATCCCCCTAATTTTGTGTCAAAATTCCAGAAATTCCCTTTATTTTGGGGCAAAATTTCAAAAATTCCCCTTATTTGGGGGCAAAAATGCTGAAATTCCCCTTATTTTAAAGCAAAAATGCAGAAATTTTTTTTATTTTAGGCAAAAAGACAGAAATTCTCCTTATTTCAGGGCAAAAATACAAAAATTCCCCTTATTTTGGGACAAAAATGCAGAAATTCCCCTTATTTTAAGGCAAAAATACAGAAATTACCCTTATTTTAAGGCAAAAAGACTAATTCCCCCTATTTTGGGGCAAAAAGGTAAATTCCCCTTATTTAATGGCAAAAAGCCAGAAATTCCCCCTTATTTTTGGGCAAAAATGCAGAAATTCCACTTATTTTGGGCCATATAGGCAGAGATTTCCCTTATTTTGGGGCTAAAGGATAGAAATTTAACTTATGTTAGGATAAAATTGCAGAAATTTCACTTATTTTGTGGCAAAAATGCAGAAATTCCCATTATTCTGCGGTAAAAAGGCAGAACTTTCCCTTATTTTAGAACAAAATTGCAGAAATTTCACATATTTTGGGGCAAATATGCAGTAATGCGTCTAATTTGGGGGCAAAATTCAGAAATTTCTCTAATTTTGGGTCAAAATTCAGAAATTCCTCTTATTTTGGGGCAAAAATGCAGAAATTTCCCGTTTTTTGGGACAAAATTGCAGAATTTTTTTTATTTTGAGGTAAATTGCAGAAATTTCCCTTATTTTGTGGCAAAAATTCTGTAATGCTTCTAATTTTGGGGCAAAAATCAGAAATGCCATTAGTTTTGGGGCAAATAGGCAGAAATTCCCCTTTTTGTGGGACAACATTGCAGAAATTTCTTTTTTTGGAACAAAATTGCAGAAATTTCCCTTATTTTTGGGCAAAATTGCAGAAATTTCCCTTATCTTGTAGCAAAAAGGCAGAAATTCCCCTTATTTCAGGTTAAAAAGGCAGAAATTCCGCTTATTTGGGGGAAAATTCTTGAAATTTCCCTTATTTTAGGGAAAAAGCCTGAAATTTCCCTTATTTTGTGCAAAATAGTTAGAAATTCTTCTTATTTTAGAGGAAAAAGGCAGAAATTCCACAAAATTTTGGGCAAAAATGCAGAAATTTCCCTTATTTTTGGAGCAAAAACAGAGTAATACCCCTAATTTTGGGGAAAAGGCAAAAATGTCCCTAATTTTGGGGCAAAAAGTCAGAAATTCCCCTTATTTTGGGTCAAAAATCCTGAAATTCCCATTATTATGGAGCAAAAATGCAGAAATTTTTTTTATTTCAGGTCAAAAAGACAGAAATTCTCCTCATTTTAAACCAAAAATACAGAAATTACTCTTATTTTAGGCCAAAAAGACTAAATTCCCCTTATTTTGGGGCAAAAAGGGAGAAATTCCCCTTATTTTAGAGCAAAAAGACAGAAATTTCCCTTATTTTGGGGCAAAATTGTAGAAATTTCCCTTATCTTGGGGCAAAAATGCAGAAATTCCCCTTATTTCAAGTCAAAAATGCAGAAATTCCACTTATTTGGGGTTAAAAATGCAGAAATAACCCTTATTTTATGGCAAAAAGACTGAAATTCCCCTTATTTTGTGCCAAAAGGGCAGAAATTCTTATTTTAGGGCAAAAAGGGAGAAATTCCACTTAATTTTGGAAAAAAATGCAGATATTTCCCTTATTTGGGGCAAAAAGACAGTAATGCCCCTAATTTTGGGTCAAAAAGGCAGAAATTCCCCTAATTTTGGAGCAAAATTGCAGAAATTTCCCTTATTTTGGGGCAAAATTGCAGTAATTTCCCTAATTTTGTGTCAAAATTCCAGAAATTCCTTTTATTTTGAGTCAGAATTGCTGAAATTCCCCTTATTTGGAGGCAAAAATGTTGAAATTCCCCTAATTTTGGAGCAAAATTGCAAAAATTTTCCTTATTTGGGTGCAAAATTGCAGTAATTCCCTTAATTTTCTGTCAAAATTGCAGAAATTCCCTTTATTTTGGGGCAAAATTGGTGAAATTCCCCATTATTTTGGAGCAAAATTGCAGTAATACCCCTAATTTTGGGTCAAAAAGGCAGAAATTTTCCTTCTTTTGGAGCAAAAATGTAGAAATTCCACTTATTATGGAGCAAAATTGCATAATTTTCCCTTATTATTGGGCAAAAAGAAGTAATGCCCCTAATTTTGAGGCAAAAAGGCAGAAATTCCCCTAATTTTGGGGAAAAATGCAGAAATTCTCCTTATTTAGGGGCAAAAATGCAGAAATTTTCATTTTTTTGGACAAAATTGCAGTAGTTTCTCTTATTTTGGGGCAAAATTGCAGAAATTTCTTTTATCTTTGGGAAAAATGCAGAAATTCCCCTTATTTCGGGTCAAAAAGCAGAAATTCTGCTTATTTGGGGTCAAAAATGCAGAAATTACACTTATTTTAGGGCAAAAAGACTGAAATTCCCCATATTTTGTGCCAAAAAAACAGAAATTCTTATTTTAGGGCAAAAAGGAAAAAATTCCACTTAATTTTGGACAAAAATGCAGAAATTTCCATTATTTGGGGCAAAAAGACAGTAATGCCCCTAATTTTGTGTCAATAAGGCAGAAATTCCCCTAATTTTGGAGCAAAATTGCAGAAATTTCCCTTATTTTGGGGCAAAATTGCAGTAATTCCCCTAATTTTGTGTCAAAATTCCAGAAATTCCCTTTATTTTGGGACAAAATTTCAAAAATTCCCCTTTTTGGGGGGCAAAAATGCTGAAATTCCCCTTATTTTAAAGCAAAAATGCAGAAATTTTTTTTATTTTTGGCAAAAAGACAGAAATTCTCCTTATTTCAGGGCAAAAATACAGAAATTCCCCTTATTTTGGGGCAAAAATGCAGAAATTCCCCTTATTTTAAAGAAAAAATACAGAAATTACCCTTATTTTAAGGCAAAAAGACTAATTCCCCCTATTTTGGGGCAAAAAGGTAAATTCCCCTTATTTAATGGCAAAAAGCCAGAAATTCCCCTTATTTTTGGGCAAAAATGCAGAAATTCCACTTATTTTGGGCCATATAGGCAGAGATTTCCCTTATTTTGGGGCTAAAGGATAGAAATTTAACTTATGTTAGGATAAAATTGCAGAAATTTCACTTATTTTGTGGCAAAAATGCAGAAATTCCCATTATTCTGCGGTAAAAAGGCAGAACTTTCCCTTATTTTAGAACAAAATTGCAGAAATTTCACATATTTTGGGGCAAATATGCAGTAATGCGTCTAATTTGGGGGCAAAATTCAGAAATTTCTCTAATTTTGGGTCAAAATTCAGAAATTCCTCTTATTTTGGGGCAAAAATGCAGAAATTTCCCGTTTTTTGGGACAAAATTGCAGAATTTTTTTTATTTTGAGGTAAATTGCAGAAATTTCCCTTATTTTGTGGCAAAAATTCTGTAATGCTTCTAATTTTGGGGCAAAAATCAGAAATTCCATTAGTTTTGGGGCAAATAGGCAGAAATTCCCCTTTTTGTGGGACAACATTGCAGAAATTTCTTTTTTTTTGGAACAAAATTGCAGAACTTTCCCTTATTTTTGGGCAAAATTGCAGAAATTTCCCTTATCTTGTGGCAAAAATGCAGAAATTCCCCTTATTTCAGGTCAAAAAGGCAGAAATTCCGCTTATTTGGGGGAAAATTCTTGAAATTTCCCTTATTTTAGGGAAAAAGCCTGAAATTTCCCTTATTTTGTGCAAAATAGTCAGAAATTCTTCTTATTTTAGAAGAAAAAGGCAGAAATTCCACAAAATTTTGGGCAAAAATGCAGAAATTTCCCTTATTTTTGGAGCAAAAACAGAGTAATACCCCTAATTTTGGGGAAAAGGCAAAAATTTCCCTAATTTTGGGGCAAAAAGTCAGAAATTCCCCTTATTTTGGGTCAAAAATCCTGAAATTCCCATTATTATGGAGCAAAAATGCAGAAATTTTTTTTATTTCAGGTCAAAAAGACAGAAATTCTCCTTATTTTAAACCAAAAATACAGAAATTACTCTTATTTTAGGCCAAAAAGTCTAAATTCCCCTTATTTTGGGGCAAAAAGGCAGAAATTCCCCTTATTTTAGAGCAAAAATACAGAGATTTCCCTTATTTTGGGGCAAAATTGTAGAAATTTCCCGTATCTTGGGGCAAAAATGCAGAAATTCCCCTTATTTCAGGTCAAAAATGCAGAAATTCCACTTATTTGGGGTTAAAAATGCAGAAATAACCCTTATTTTAGGGCAAAAAGACTGAAATTCCCCTTATTTTGTGCCAAAAGGGCAGAAATTCTTATTTTAGGGCAAAAAGGCAGAAATTCCACTTAATTTTGGGAAAAAATGCAGAAATATCCCTTATTTGGGGCAAAAAGACAGTAATGCCCCTAATTTTGGGTCAAAAAGGCAGAAATTCCCCTAATTTTGGAGCAAAATTGCAGAAATTTCCCTTATTTTGGGGCAAAATTGCAGTAATTTCCCTAATTTTGTGTCAAAATTCCAGAAATTCCTTTTATTTTGAGGCAAAATTGCAGAAATTCCCCGTATTTGGGGGCAAAAATGCTGAAATTCCCCTAATTTTGGAGCAAAATTGCAAAAATTTTCCTTATTTGGGTGCAAAATTGCAGTAATTCCCTTAATTTTCTGTCAAAATTGCAGAAATTCCCTTTATTTTGGGGCAAAATTGGTGAAATTCCCCATTATTTTGGAGCAAAATTGCAGTAATACCCCTAATTTTGGGTCAAAAAGGCAGAAATTTTCCTTCTTTTGGGGCAAAAATGTAGAAATTCCACTTATTATGGAGCAAAATTGCATAATTTTCCCTTATTATTGGGCAAAAAGGAAGTAATGCCCCTAATTTTGGGGCAAAAAGGCAGAAATTCCCCTAATTTTGGGGAAAAATGCAGAAAATCTCCTTTTTTAGGGGCAAAAATGCAGAAATTTTCATTTTTTTGGACAAAATTGCAGTAATTTTCCTTATTTTGTAGCAAAATTGCAGAAATTTCTTTTATCTTTGGGAAAAATGCAGAAATTCCCCTTATTTCGGGTCAAAAAGCAGAAATTCCGCTTATTTGGGGTCAAAAATGCAGAAATTACACTTATTTTAGGGCAAAAAGACTGAAATTCCCCATATTTTGTGCCAAAAAAACAGAAATTCTTATTTTAGGGCAAAAAGGAAAAAATTCCACTTAATTTTGGACAAAAATGCAGAAATTTCCATTATTTGGGGCAAAAAGACAGTAATGCCCCTAATTTTGTGTCAATAAGGCAGAAATTCCCCTAATTTTGGAGCAAAATTGCAGAAATTTCCCTTATTTTGTGGCAAAATTGCAGTAATCCCCCTAATTTTGTGTCAAAATTCCAGAAATTCCCTTTATTTTGGGGCAAAATTTCAAAAATTCCCCTTATTTGGGGGCAAAAATGCTGAAATTCCCCTTATTTTAAAGCAAAAATGCAGAAATTTTTTTTATTTTAGGCAAAAAGACAGAAATTCTCCTTATTTCAGGGCAAAAATACAAAAATTCCCCTTATTTTTGGGCAAAAATGCAGAAATTCCCCTTATTTTAAGGCAAAAATACAGAAATTACCCTTATTTTAAGGCAAAAAGACTAATTCCCCCTATTTTGGGGCAAAAAGGTAAATTCCCCTTATTTAATGGCAAAAAGCCAGAAATTCCCCCTTATTTTTGGGCAAAAATGCAGAAATTCCACTTATTTTGGGCCATATAGGCAGAGATTTCCCTTATTTTGGGGCTAAAGGATAGAAATTTAACTTATGTTAGGATAAAATTGCAGAAATTTCACTTATTTTGTGGCAAAAATGCAGAAATTTCCATTATTCTGCGGTAAAAAGGCAGAACTTTCCCTTATTTTAGAACAAAATTGCAGAAATTTCACATATTTTGGGGCAAATATGCAGTAATGCGTCTAATTTGGGGGCAAAATTCAGAAATTTCTCTAATTTTGGGTCAAAATTCAGAAATTCCTCTTATTTTGGGGCAAAAATGCAGAAATTTCCCGTTTTTTGGGACAAAATTGCAGAATTTTTTTTTATTTTGAGGTAAATTGCAGAAATTTCCCTTATTTTGTGGCAAAAATTCTGTAATGCTTCTAATTTTGGGGCAAAAATCAGAAATTCCATTAGTTTTGGGGCAAATAGGCAGAAATTCCCCTTTTTGTGGGACAACATTGCAGAAATTTCCTTTTTTTGGAACAAAATTGCAGAAATTTCCCTTATTTTAGGGCAAAATTGCAGAAATTTCTTTTATCTTGTGGCAAAAATGCAGAAATTCCCCTTATTTCAGGTCAAAAAGGCAGAAATTCCGCTTATTTGGGAGAAAATTTTAGAAATTACCCTTATTTTAGGGAAAAAGCCTGAAATTTCCCTTATTTTGTGCCAAAAAAGCAGAAATTCTTCTTATTTTAGAGCGAAAAGGCAGAAATTCCACAAAATTTTTGGCAAAAATGCAGAAATTTCCCTTATTTTGGAGCAAAAACACAGTAATAACCCTATTTTTGGGGCCAAATTTCAAAAATTTCCCTAATTTTGGGGCAAAAAGTCAGAAATTCGCCTTATTTTGGGGCAAAAATGCTGAAATTCTCCTTATTATGGAGCAAAAATGAAGAAATTTTTCTTATTTCTTGACAAAAAGACAGAAATTCTCCTTATTTTAAACCAAAAATACAGAAATTACTCTTATTTTAGGCCAAAAATTCTAAATTCCCCTTATTTTGGTGCAAAAAGGCATAAATTCCCCTTATTTTAGAGCAAAAAGGCAGATTTCCCTTATTTTGGGACAAAATTGTAGAAATTTCCCTTATCTTGGGGCAAAAATGAAGGAATTCCCCTTATTTCGGGTCAAAAATGCAGAAATTTTACTTATTTGGGGTTAAAAATGCAGAAATAACCCTGATTTTAGGGCAAAAATACTGAAATTCCCCTTATTTTGTGCCAAAAGGGAAGAAATTCTTATTTTAGGGCAAAAAGGCAGAAATTCCACTTAATTTTGGGGAAAAATGCAGAAATTTCCCTTATTTGGGGCAAAAGACAGTAATGCCCCTAATATTGGGTCAAAAAGGCAGAAATTCCCCTAATTTTGGAGCAAAATTGCAGAAATTTCCCTTACTTGGGTGCAAAATTGCAGTAATTCCCCTAATTTTCTGTCAAAATTGCAGAAATTCCCTTTATTTTGGGGCAAAATTGGAGAAATTCCCAATTATTTTAAAGCAAAATTGCATTAATACTTCTATTTTTGGGTCAAAAAGGCAGAAATGTTCTTTCTTTTGTGGCAAAATTGCAGAAATTTCTTTTATCTTGGGGAAAAAATGCAGAAATTGCCCTTATTTCGGGTCAAAAAGGCAGAAATTCCGCTTATTTGGGGTCAAAAATGGAGAAATTACCCTTATTTTAGGGCAAAAAGACTGAAATTCCACATATTTTGTGCCAAAAAAACAGAAATTTTTATTTTAGGGCAAAAAGGAAGAAATTTTACTTAATTTTGGACAAAAATGCAGAAAATTCCCTTATTTGGGGCAAAAAGACAGTAATGCCCCTAATTTTGTGTCAAAAGGCAAAAATTCCCCTAATTTTAGAGCAAAATTGCAGAAATTTCCCTTATTTTGGGGCTAAATTGCAGTAATTCCCCGAATTTTGTGTCAAAATTTCAGAAATTCCCTTTATTTTGGGGCAAAATTGCAGAAATTCCCCTTATTTGGGGGCAAAAATGCTGAAATTCCTATTATTTTAAAGCAAAAATGCAGAAATTTTCCTTATTTTAGGGCAAAAACAGAAATTCTCCTTATTTCAGGGCAAAAATACAGAAATTCCCCTTATTTTGGGGCAAAAATGCAGTAATTCCACTTATTTTAAGCCAAAAATATAGAAATTACCCTTATTTTAGGGCAAAAAGACTAATTCCCCCTATTTTGGGGCAAAAAGGTAAATTCCCCTTATTTAAGGGCAAAAAGCCAGAAATTCCCCTTATTTTTGGGCAAAAATGCAGAAATTCCACTTATTTTGGGCCATATAGGCAGAGATTTCCCTTATTTTGGGGCTAAAGGATAGAAATTTAACTTATGTTAGGATAAAATTGCAGAAATTTCACTTATTTTGTGGCAAAAATGCAAAAATTCCCATTATTCTGCGGTAAAAAGGCAGAACTTTCCCTTATTTTAGAACAAAATTGCAGAAATTTCACATATTTTGGGGCAAATATGCAGTAATGCGTCTATTTTGGGGGCAAAATTCAGAAATTTCTCTAATTTTGGGTCAAAATTCAGAAATTCCTCTTATTTTGGGGCAAAAATGCAGAAATTTCCCGTTTTTTGGGACAAAATTGCAGAATTTTTTTTATTTTGAGGTAAATTGCAGAAATTTCCCTTATTTTGTGGCAAAAATTCTGTAATGCTTCTAATTTTGGGGCAAAAATCAGAAATTCCATTAGTTTTGGGGCAAATAGGCAGAAATTCCCCTTTTTGTGGGACAACATTGCAGAAATTTCTTTTTTTTGGAACAAAATTGCAGAAATTTCCCTTATTTTTGGGCAAAATTGCAGAAATTTCCCTTATCTTGTGGCAAAAATGCAGAAATTCCCCTTATTTCAGGTCAAAAAGGCAGAAATTCCGCTTATTTGGGGGAAAATTCTTGAAATTTCCCTTATTTTAGGGAAAAAGCCTGAAATTTCCCTTATTTTGTGCAAAATAGTTAGAAATTCTTTTTATTTTAGAGGAAATAGGCAGAAATTCCACAAAATTTTGGGCAAAAATGCAGAAATTTCCCTTATTTTTGGAGCAAAAACAGAGTAATACCCCTAATTTTGGGGAAAAGGCAAAAATGTCCCTAATTTTGGGGCAAAAAGTCAGAAATTCCCCTTATTTTGGGTCAAAAATCCTGAAATTCCCATTATTATGGAGCAAAAATGCAGAAATTTTTTTTATTTCAGGTCAAAAAGACAGAAATTCTCCTCATTTTAAACCAAAAATACAGAAATTACTCTTATTTTAGGCCAAAAAGACTAAATTCCCCTTATTTTGGGGCAAAAAGGGAGAAATTCCCCTTATTTTAGAGCAAAAAGACAGAAATTTCCCTTATTTTGGGGCAAAATTGTAGAAATTTCCCTTATCTTGGGGCAAAAATGCAGAAATTCCCCTTATTTCAGATCAAAAATGCAGAAATTCCACTTATTTGGGGTTAAAATGCAGAAATAACCCTTATTTTAGGGCAAAAAGACTGAAATTCCCCTTATTTTGTGCCAAAAGGGCAGAAATTCTAATTTTAGGGCAAAAAGGCAGAAATTCCACTTAATTTTGGAAAAAAATGCAGAAATTTCCCTTATTTGGGGCAAAAAGAGAGTAATGCCCCTAATTTTGGGTCAAAAAGGCAGAAATTCCCCTAATTTTGGAGCAAAATTGCAGAACTTTCCCTTATTTTGGGGCAAAATTGCAGTAATTTCCCTAATTTTGTGTCAAAATTCCAGAAATTCCTTTTATTTTGAGGCAAAATTGCTGAAATTCCCCTTATTTGGAGGCAAAAATGCTGAAATTCCCCTAATTTTGGAGCAAAATTGCAAAAATTTTCCTTATTTGGGTGCAAAATTGCAGTAATTCCCTTAATTTTCTGTCAAAATTGCAGAAATTTCATTTATTTTGGGGCAAAATTGGTGAAATTCCCCATTATTTTGGAGCAAAATTGCAGTAATACCCCTAATTTTGGGTCAAAAAGGCAGAAATTTTCGTTCTTTTGAAGCAAAAATGTAGAAATTCCACTTATTATGGAGCAAAATTGCATAATTTTCCCTTATTATTGGGCAAAAAGAAGTAATGCCCCTAATTTTGAGGCAAAAAGGCAGAAATTCCCCTAATTTGGGGGAAAAATGCAGAAATTCTCCTTATTTAGGGGCAAAAATGAAGAAATTTTCATTTTTTTGGACAAAATTGCAGTAGTTTCTCTTATTTTGGGGCAAAATTGCAGAAATTTCTTTTATCTTTGGGAAAAAATGCAGAAATTCCCCTTATTTCGGGTCAAAAAGCAGAAATTCTGCTTATTTGGTGTCAAAAATGCAGAAATTACACTTATTTTAGGGCAAAAAGACTGAAATTCCCCATATTTTGTGCCAAAAAAACAAAAATTCTTATTTTAGGGCAAAAAGGAAAAAATTCCACTTAATTTTGGACAAAAATGCAGAAATTTCCATTATTTGGGGCAAAAAGACAGTAATGCCCCTAATTTTGTGTCAATAAGGCAGAAATTCCCCTAATTTTGGAGCAAAATTGCAGAAATTTCCCTTATTTTGGGGCAAAATTGCAGTAATTCCCCTAATTTTGTGTCAAAATTCCAGAAATTCCCTTTATTTTGGGGCAAAATTTCAAAAATTCCCCTTTTTTGGGGGCAAAAATGCTGAAATTCCCCTTATTTTAAAGCAAAAATGCAGAAATTTTTTTTTATTTTAGGCAAAAAGACAGAAATTCTCCTTATTTCAGGGCAAAAATACAGAAATTCCCCTTATTTTGGGGCAAAAATGCAGGAATTCCCCTTATTTTAAGGAAAAAATACAGAAATTACCCTTATTTTAAGGCAAAAAGACTAATTCCCCCTATTTTGGGGCAAAAAGGTAAATTCCCCTTATTTAATGGCAAAAAGCCAGAAATTCCCCTTATTTTGGGGCAAAAATGCAGAAATTCCACTTATTTTGGGCCATATAGGCAGAGATTTCCCTTATTTTGGGGCTAAAGGATAGAAATTTAACTTATGTTAGGATAAAATTGCAGAAATTTCACTTATTTTGTGGCAAAAATGCAGAAATTCCCATTATTCTGCGGTAAAAAGGCAGAACTTTCCCTTATTTTAGAACAAAATTGCAGAAATTTCACATATTTTGGGGCAAATATGCAGTAATGCGTCTATTTTGGGGGCAAAATTCAGAAATTTCTCTAATTTTGGGTCAAAATTCAGAAATTCCTCTTATTTTGGGGCAAAAATGCAGAAATTTCCCGTTTTTTGGGACAAAATTGCAGAATTTTTTTTATTTTGAGGTAAATTGCAGAAATTTCCCTTATTTTGTGGCAAAAATTCTGTAATGCTTCTAATTTTGGGGCAAAAATCAGAAATTCCATTAGTTTTGGGGCAAATAGGCAGAAATTCCCCTTTTTGTGGGACAACATTGCAGAAATTTCTTTTTTTTGGAACAAAATTGAAGAAATTTCCCTTATTTTTGGGCAAAATTGCAGAAATTTCCCTTATCTTGTGGCAAAAATGCAGAAATTCCCCTTATTTCAGGTGAAAAAGGCAGAAATTCCGCTTATTTGGGGGAAAATTCTTGAAATTTCCCTTATTTTAGGGAAAAAGCCTGAAATTTCCCTTATTTTGTACAAAATAGTCAGAAATTATTCTTATTTTAGAAGAAAAAGGCAGAAATTCCACAAAATTTTGGGCAAAAATGCAGAAATTTCCCTTATTTTTGGAGCAAAAACAGAGTAAAACACCTAATTTTGGGGAAAAGGCAAAAATTTCCCTAATTTTGGGGCAAAAAGTCAGAAATTCCCCTTATTTTGGGTCAAAAATTCTGAAATTCCCATTATTATGGAGCAAAAATGCAGAAATTTTTTTTATTTCAGGTCAAAAAGACAGAAATTCTCCTTATTTTAAACCAAAAATACAGAAATTACTCTTATTTTAGGCCAAAAAGACTAAATTCCCCTTATTTTGGGGCAAAAAGGCAGAAATTCCCCTTATTTTAGAGCAAAATTACAGAGATTTCCCTTATATTGGGGCAAAATTGTAGAAATTTCCCTTATCTTGGGGCAAAAATGCAGAAAATCCCCTTATTTCAGGTCAAAAATGCAGAAATTCCACTTATTTGGGGTTAAAAATGCAGAAATAACCCTTATTTTAGGGCAAAAAGACGGAAATTCCCCTTATTTTGTGCCAAAAGGGCAGAAATTCTTATGTTAGGGCAAAAAGGCAGAAATTCCACTTACTTTTGGGAAAAAATGCAGAAATTTCCCTTATTTGGGGCAAAAAGACAGTAATGCCCCTAATTTTGGGTCAAAAAGGCAGAAATTCCCCTAATTTTGGAGCAAAATTGCAGAAATTTCCCTTATTTTGGGGCAAAATTGCAGTAATTTCCCTAATTTTGTGTCAAAATTCCAGAAATTCCTTTTATTTTGAGGCAAAATTGCAGAAATTCCCCTTATTTGGGGGCAAAAATGCTGAAATTCCCCTAATTTTGGAGCAAAATTGCAAAAATTTTCCTTATTTGGGTGCAAAATTGCAGTAATTCCCTTAATTTTCTGTCAAAATTGCAGAAATTCCCTTTATTTTGGGGCAAAATTGGTGAAATTCCCCATTATTTTGGAGCAAAATTGCAGTAATACCCCTAATTTTGGGTCAAAAAGGCAGAAATTTTCCTTCTTTTGGGGCAAAAATGTAGAAATTCCACTTATTATGGAGCAAAATTGCATAATTTTCCCTTATTATTAGGCAAAAAGGAAGTAATGCCCCTAATTTTGGGGCAAAAAGGCAGAAATTCCCCTAATTTTGGGGAAAAATGCAGAAAATCTCCTTTTTTAGGGGCAAAAATGCAGAAATTTTCATTTTTTGGGACAAAATTGCAGTAATTTCCCTTATTTTGTAGCAAAATTGCAGAAATTTCTTTTATCTTTGGGAAAAATGCAGAAATTCCCCTTATTTCGGGTCAAAAAGCAGAAATTCCGCTTATTTGGGGTCAAAAATGAAGAAATTACACTTATTAAGGGCAAAAAGACTGAAATTCCCCATATTTTGTGCCAAAAAAACAGAAATTCTTATTTTAGGGCAAAAAGGAAAAAATTCCACTTAATTTTGGACAAAAATGCAGAAATTTCCATTATTTGGGGCAAAAAGACAGTAATGCCCCTAATTTTGTGTCAATAAGGCAGAAATTCCCCTAATTTTGGAGCAAAATTGCAGAAATTTCCCTTATTTTGGGGCAAAATTGCAGTAATCCCCCTAATTTTGTGTCAAAATTCCAGAAATTCCCTTTATTTTGGGGCAAAATTTCAAAAATTCCCCTTATTTGGGGGCAAAAATGCTGAAATTCCCCTTATTTTAAAGCAAAAATGCAGAAATTTTTTTTATTTTAGGCAAAAAGACAGAAATTCTCCTTATTTCAGGGCAAAAATACAAAAATTCCCCTTATTTTGGGGCAAAAATGCAGAAATTCCCCTTATTTTAAGGCAAAAATACAGAAATTACCCTTATTTTAAGGCAAAAAGACTAATTCCTCCTATTTTGGGGCAAAAAGGTAAATTCCCCTTATTTAATGGCAAAAAGCCAGAAATTCCCCCTTATTTTTGGGCAAAAATGCAGAAATTCCACTTATTTTGGGCCATATAGGCAGAGATTTCCCTTATTTTGGGGCTAAAGGATAGAAATTTAACTTATGTTAGGATAAAATTGCAGAAATTTCACTTATTTTGTGGCAAAAATGCAGAAATTCCCATTATTCTGCGGTAAAAAGGCAGAACTTTCCCTTATTTTAGAACAAAATTGCAGAAATTTCACATATTTTGGGGCAAATATGCAGTAATGCGTCTAATTTGGGGGCAAAATTCAGAAATTTCTCTAATTTTGGGTCAAAATTCAGAAATTCCTCTTATTTTGGGGCAAAAATGCAGAAATTTCCCGTTTTTTGGGACAAAATTGCAGAATTTTTTTTTATTTTGAGGTAAATTGCAGAAATTTCCCTTATTTTGTGGCAAAAATTCTGTAATGCTTCTAATTTTGGGGCAAAAATCAGAAATTCCATTAGTTTTGGGGCAAATAGGCAGAAATTCCCCTTTTTGTGGGACAACATTGCAGAAATTTCTTTTTTTTTTGGAACAAAATTGAAGAAATTTCCCTTATTTTTGGGCAAAATTTCAGAAATTTCCCTTATCTTGTGGCAAAAATGCAGAAATTCCTCTTATTTCAGGTCAAAAAGGCAGAAATTCTTCTTATTTGGGGGAAAATTCTTGAAATTTCCCTTATTTTAGGGAAAAAGCCTGAAATTTCCCTTATTTTGTACAAAATAGTTAGAAATTCTTCTTATTTTAGAAGAAAAAGGCAGAAATTCCACAAAATTTTGGGCAAAAATGCAGAAATTTCCCTTATTTTTGGAGCAAAAACAGAGTAATATCCCTAATTTTGGGGAAAAGGCAAAAATTTCCCTAATTTTGGGGCAAAAAGTCAGAAATTCCCCTTATTTTGGGTCAAAAATCCTGAAATTCCCATTATTATGGAGCATAAATGCAGAATTTTTTTTTATTTCAGGTCAAAAAGACAGAAATTCTCCTTATTTTAAACCAAAAATACAGAAATTACTCTTATTTTAGGCCAAAATGTCTAAATTCCCCTTATTTTGGGGCAAAAAGGCAGAAATTCCCCTTATTTTAGAGCAAAAATTCAGAGATTTCCCTTATTTTGGGGCAAAATTGTAGAAATTTCCCTTATCTTGGGGCAAAAATGCAGAAATTCCCCTTATTTCAGGTCAAAAATGCAGAAATTCCACTTATTTGGGGTTAAAAATGCAGAAATAACCCTTATTTTAGGGCAAAAAGACTGAAATTCCCCTTATTTTGTGCCAAAAGGGCAGAAATTCTTATTTTAGGGCAAAAAGGCAGAAATTCCACTTAATTTTGGGAAAAAATGCAGAAATTTCCCTTATTTGGGGCAAAAAGACAGTAATGCCCCTAATTTTGGGTCAAAAAGGCAGAAATTCCCCTAATTTTGGAGCAAAATTGCAGAAATTTCCCTTATTTTGGGGCAAAATTGCAGTAATTTCCCTAATTTTGTGTCAAAATTCCAGAAATTCCTTTTATTTTGAGGCAAAATTGCAGAAATTCCCCGTATTTGGGGGCAAAAATGCTGAAATTCCCCTAATTTTGGAGCAAAATTGCAAAAATTTTCCTTATTTGGGTGCAATATTGCAGTAATTCCCTTAATTTTCTGTCAAAATTGCAGAAATTCCCTTTATTTTGGGGCAAAATTGGTGAAATTCCCCATTATTTTGGAGCAAAATTGCAGTAATACCCCTAATTTTGGGTCAAAAAGGCAGAAATTTTCCTTCTTTTGGGGCAAAAATGTAGAAATTCCACTTATTATGGAGCAAAATTGCATAATTTTCCCTTATTATTGGGCAAAAAGGAAGTAATGCCCCTAATTTTGGGGCAAAAAGGCAGAAATTCCCCTAATTTTGGGGAAAAATGCAGAAAATCTCCTTTTTTAGGGGCAAAAATGCAGAAATTTTCATTTTTTTGGACAAAATTGAAGTAATTTCCCTTATTTTGTAGCAAAATTGCAGAAATTTCTTTTATCTTTGGGAAAAATGCAGAAATTCCCCTTATTTCGGGTAAAAAAGCAGAAATTCCGCTTATTTGGGGTCAAAAATGCAGAAATTACACTTATTTTAGGGCAAAAGGACTGAAATTCCCCATATTTTGTGCCAAAAAAACAGAAATTCTTATTTTAGGGCAAAAAGGAAAAAGTTCCACTTAATTTTGGACAAAAATGCAGAAATTTCCATTATTTGGGGCAAAAAGACAGTAATGCCCCTAATTTTGTGTCAATAAGGCAGAAATTCCCCTAATTTTGGAGCAAAATTGCAGAAATTTCCCTTATTTTGGGGCAAAATTGCAGTAATCCCCCTAATTTTGTGTCAAAATTCCAGAAATTCCCTTTATTTTGGGGCAAAATTTCAAAAATTCCCCTTATTTGGGGGCAAAAATGCTGAAATTCCCCTTATTTTAAAGCAAAAATGCAGAAATTTTTTTTATTTTAGGCAAAAAGACAGAAATTATCTTTATTTCAGGGCAAAAATACAAAAATTCCCCTTATTTTGGGGCAAAAATGCAGAAATTCCCCTTATTTTAAGGCAAAAATACAGAAATTACCCTTATTTTAAGGCAAAAAGACTAATTCCCCCTATTTTGGGGCAAAAAGGTAAATTCCCCTTATTTAATGGCAAAAAGCCAGAAATTCCCCCTTATTTTTGGGCAAAAATGCAGAAATTCCACTTATTTTGGGCCATATAGGCAGAGATTTCCCTTATTTTGGGGCTAAAGGATAGAAATTTAACTTATGTTAGGATAAAATTGCAGAAATTTCACTTATTTTGTGGCAAAAATGCAGAAATTCCCATTATTCTGCGGTAAAAAGGCAGAACTTTCCCTTATTTTAGAACAAAATTGCAGAAATTTCACATATTTTGGGGCAAATATGCAGTAATGCGTCTAATTTGGGGGCAAAATTCAGAAATTTCTCTAATTTTGGGTCAAAATTCAGAAATTCCTCTTATTTTGGGGCAAAAATGCAGAAATTTCCCGTTTTTTGGGACAAAATTGCAGAATTTTTTTTATTTTGAGGTAAATTGCAGTAATTTCCCTTATTTTGTGGCAAAAATTCTGTAATGCTTCTAATTTTGGGGCAAAAATCAGAAATTCCATTAGTTTGGGGGCAAATAGGCAGAAATTCCCCTTTTTGTGGGACAACATTGCAGAAATTTCTTTTTTTTTGGAACAAAATTGAAGAAATTTCCCTTATTTTTGGGCAAAATTGAAGAAATTTCCCTTATCTTGTGGCAAAAATGCAGAAATTCCCCTTATTTCAGGTCAAAAAGGCAGAAATTCCGCTTATTTTAGGGAAAATTCTTGAAATTTCCCTTATTTTAGGGAAAAAGCCTGAAATTTCCCTTATTTTGTACAAAACAGTCAGAAATTCTTCTTATTTTAGAAGAAAAAGGCAGAAATTCCACAAAATTTTGGGCAAAAATGCAGAAATTTCCCTTATTTTTGGAGCAAAAACAGAGTAATACCCCTAATTTTGGGGAAAAGGCAAAAATTTCCCTAATTTTGGGGCAAAAAGTCAGAAATTCCCCTTATTTTGTGTCAAAAATCCTGAAATTCCCATTATTGTGGAGCAAAAATGCAGAAATTTTTTTTATTTCAGGTCAAAAAGACAGAAATTCTCCTTATTTTAAACCAAAAATACAGAAATTACTCTTATTTTAGGCCAAAATGTCTAAATTCCCCTTATTTTGGGGCAAAAAGGCAGAAATTCCCCTTATTTTAGAGCAAAATACAGAGATTTCCCTTATTTTGGGGCAAAATTGTAGAAATTTCCCTTATCTTGGGGCAAAAATGCAGAAAATCCCCTTATTTCAGGTCAAAAATGCAGAAATTCCACTTATTTGGGGTTAAAAATGCAGAAATAACCCTTATTTTAGGGCAAAAAGACTGAAATTCCCCTTATTTTGTGCCAAAAGGGCAGAAATTCTAATTTTAGGGCAAAAAGGCAGAAATTCCACTTAATTTTGGGAAAAAATGCAGAAATTTCCCTTATTTGGGGCAAAAAGACAGTAATGCCCCTAATTTTGGGTCAAAAAGGCAGAAATTCCCCTAATTTTGGAGCAAAATTGCAGAAATTTCCCTTATTTTGGGGCAAAATTGCAGTAATTTCCCTAATTTTGTGTCAAAATTCCAGAAATTCCTTTTATTTTGAGGCAAAATTGCAGAAATTCCCCTTATTTGGGGGCAAAAATGCTGAAATTCCCCTAATTTTGGAGCAAAATTGCAAAAATTTTCCTTATTTGGGTGCAAAATTGCAGTAATTCCCTTAATTTTCTGTCAAAATTGCAGAAATTCCCTTTATTTTGGGGCAAGATTGGTGAAATTCCCCATTATTTTGGAGCAAAATTGCAGTAATACCCCTAATGTTGGGTCAAAAAGGCAGAAATTTTCCTTCTTTTGGGGCAAAAATGTACAAATTCCACTTATTATGGAGCAAAATTGCATAATTTTCCCTTATTATTGGGCAAAAAAAAAGTAATGCCCTTAA
The DNA here is from genome assembly GCF_963924665.1 of Micromys minutus. Lineage (NCBI taxonomy): Eukaryota > Metazoa > Chordata > Mammalia > Rodentia > Muridae > Micromys > Micromys minutus. The sequence continues at coordinate 29,484,825 of NC_137963.1, forward strand.
TTTTGGGGCAAAAAGGCAGAAATTCGCCTAATTTTGGGGAAAAATGCAGGAATTCTCCTAATTTAGGGGCAAAAATGCAGAAATTTTCATTTTTTTGGACAAAATTGCAGTAATTTCCCTTATTTTGGGGCAAAATTGCAGAAATTTCTTTTATCTTTGGGAAAAATGCAGAAATTCCCCTTATTTCGGGTCAAAAAGCAGAAATTCCGCTTATTTGGGGTCTAAAATGCAGAAATTACACTTATTTTAGGGCAAAAAGACTGAAATTCCCCTTATTTTGTGCCAACAAACAAAAATTCTTATTTTAGGGCAAAAAGGAAGAAATTCCACTTAATTTTGGACAAAAATGCAGAAATTTCCATTATTTGGGGCAAAAAGACAGTAATGCCCCTAATTTTGTGTCAATAAGGCAGAAATTCCCCTAATTTTGGAGCAAAATTGCAGAAATTTCCCTTATTGTGGGGCAAAATTGCAGTAATTCCCCTAATTTTGTGTCAAAATTCCAGAAATTCCTTTTATTTTGGGGCAAAATTTCAAAATTCCCCTTATTTGGGGGCAAAAATGCTGAAATTCCCCTTATTTTAAAGCAAAAATGCAGAATTTTTTTTTATTTTAGGCAAAAAGACAGAAATTCTCCTTATTTCAGGGCAAAAATACAGAAATTCCCCTTATTTGGGGCAAAAATGCAGAAATTCCCCTTATTTTAAGGCAAAAATACAGAAATTACCCTTATTTTAAGGCAAAAAGACTAATTCCCCCTATTTTGGGGCAAAAAGGTAAATTCCCCTTATTTAATGGCAAAAAGCCAGAAATTCCCCTTATTTTTGGGCATAAATGCAGAAATTCCACTTATTTTGGGCCATATAGGCAGAGATTTCCCTTATTTTGGGGCTAAAGGATAGAAATTTAACTTATGTTAGGATAAAATTGCAGAAATTTCACTTATTTTGTGGCAAAAATGCAGAAATTCCCATTATTCTGCGGTAAAAAGGCAGAACTTTCCCTTATTTTAGAACAAAATTGCAGAAAATTCACATATTTTGGGGCAAATATGCAGTAATGCGTCTAATGTGGGGGCAAAATTCAGAAATTTCTCTAATTTTGGGTCAAAATTCAGAAATTCCTCTTATTTTGGGGCAAAAATGCAGAAATTTCCTTTTTTTGGGACAAAATTGCAGAATTTTTTTTATTTTGAGGTAAATTGCAGAAATTTCCCTTATTTTGTGGCAAAAATTCTGTAATGCTTCTAATTTTGGGGCAAAAATCAGAAATTCCATTAGTTTTGGGGCAAATAGGCAGAAATTCCCCTTTTTGTGGGACAACATTGCAGAAATTTCTTTTTTTTGGAACAAAATTGCAGAAATTTCCCTTATTTTTGGGCAAAATTGCAGAAATTTCCTTTATCTTGTGGCAAAAATGCAGAAATTCCCTTTATTTCAGGTCAAAAAGGCAGAAATTCTGCTTATTTGGGGGAAATTTCTTGAAAATTTCCCTTATTTTAGGAAAAAATCCGAAAATTTCCCTTATTTTGTGCAAAATAGTCAGAAATTCTTCTTATTTTAGAGGAAAAAGGCAGAAATTCCACAAAATTTTGGGCAAAAATGCAGAAATTTCCCTTATTTTTGAAGCAAAAACACAGTAATACCCCTAATTTTGGGGAAAAGGCAAAAATTCCCCTAATTTTGGGGCAAAAAGTCAGAAATTCCCCTTATTTTGGGTCAAAAATCCTGAAATTCCCATTATTATGGAGCAAAAATGCAGAAATTTTTTTTATTTCAGGTCAAACAGACAGAAATTCTCCTTTTTTTAAACCAAAAATACAGAAATTACTCTTATTTTAGGCCAAAAAAACTAAATTCCCCTTATTTTGGGGCAATAAGGCAGAAATTCCCCTTATTTTAGAGCAAAATACAGAGATTTCCCTTATTTTGGGGCAAAATTGTAGAAATTTCCCTTATCTTGGGGCAAAAATGCAGAAATTCCCTTTATTTCAGGTCAAAAATGCAGAAATTCCACTTATTTGGGGTTAAAAATGCAGAAATAACCCTTATTTTAGGGCAAAAAGACTGAAATTCCCCTTATTTTATGCCAAAAGGGCAGAAATTCTTATTTTAGGGCAAAAAGGCAGAAATTCCACTTAATTTTGGGAAAAAATGCAGAAATTTCCCTTATTTGGGGCAAAAAGACAGTAATGCCCCTAATTTTGGGTCAAAAAGGCAGAAATTCCCCTAATTTTGGAGCAAAATTGCAGAAATTTCCCTTATTTTGGGGCAAAATTGCAGTAATTTCCCTACTTTTGTGTCAAAATTCCAGAAATTCCTTTTATTTTGAGGCAAAATTGCAGAAATTCCCCTTATTTGGGGGCAAAAATGCTGAAATTCCCCTAATTTTGGAGCAAAATTGCAAAAATTTTCCTTATTTGGGTGCAAAATTGCAGTAATTCCCTTAATTTTCTGTCAAAATTGCAGAAATTCCCTTTATTTTGGGGCAAAATTGGTGAAATTCCCCATTATTTTAGAGCAAAATTGCAGTAATACCCCTAATTTTGGGTCAAAAAGGCAGAAATTTTCCTTCTTTTGGGGCAAAAATGTAGAAATTCCACTTATTATGGAGCAAAATTGCATAATTTTCCCTTATTATTGGGCAAAAAGGAAGTAATGCCCCTAATTTTGGGGCAAAAAGGCAGAAATTCCCCTAATTTTGGGGAAAAATGCAGAAATTCTCCTTATTTAGGAGCAAAAATGCAGAAATTTTCATTTTTTTGGACAAAATTGCAGTAATTTCCCATATTTTGGGGCAAAATTGCAGAAATTTCTTTTATCTTTGGGAAAAATGCAGAAATTCCCCTTATTTCGGGTCAAAAAGCAGAAATTCCGCTTATTTGGGGTCAAAAATGCAGAAATTACACTTATTTTAGGGCAAAAAAGACTGAAATTCCCCATATTTTGTGCCAAAAAACCAGAAATTCTTATTTTAGGGCAAAAAGGATAAAATTCCACTTAATTTTGGACAAAAATGCAGAAATTTCCATTATTTGGGGCAAAAAGACAGTAATGCCCCTAATTTTGTGTCAATAAGGCAGAAATTCCTCTAATTTTGAGCAAAATTGCAGAAATTTCCCTTATTTTGGGGCAAAATTGCAATAATTCCCCTAATTTTGTGTCAAAATTTCAGAAATTCCCTTTATTTTGGGACAAAATTTCAAAAATTCCCCTTATTTGGGGGCAAAAATGCTGAAATTCCCCTTATTTTAAAGCAAAAATGTAGAAATTTTTTTTTATTTTAGGCAAAAAGACAGAAATTCTCCTTATTTCAGGGCAAAAATACAGAAATTCCCCTTATTTTGGGGCAAAAATGCAGAAATTCCCCTTATTTTAAGGCAAAAATACAGAAATTACCCTTATTTTAAGGCAAAAAGACTAATTCCCCCTATTTTGGGGGAAAAACGTAAATTCCCCTTATTTAATGGCAAAAAGCCAGAAATTCCCCTTATTTTTGGGCAAAAATGCAGAAATTCCACTTATTTTGGGCCATATAGGCAGAGATTTCCCTTATTTTGGAACTAAAAGATAGAAATTTAACTTATGTTAGGATAAAATTGCAGAAATTTCACTTATTTTGTGGCAAAAATGCAGAAATTCCCATTATTCTGCGGTAAAAAGGCAGAACTTTCCCTTATTTTAGAACAAAATTGCAGAAATTTCACATATTTTGGGGCAAATATGCAGTAATGCGTCTAATTTGGGGGCAAAATTCAGAAATTTCTTTAATTTTGGGTCAAAATTCAGAAATTCCTCTTATTTTGGGGCAAAAATGCAGAAATTTCCCGTTTTTTGGGACAAAATTGCAGAATTTTTTTTATTTTGAGGTAAATTGCAGAAATTTCCCTTATTTTGTGGCAAAAATTCTGTAATGCTTCTAATTTTGGGGCAAAAATCAGAAATTCCATTAGTTTTGGGGCAAATAGGCAGAAATTCCCCTTTTTGTGGGACAACATTGCAGAAATTTCTTTTTTTTGGAACAAAATTGCAAAAATTTCCTTTATTTTTCGGCAAAATTGCAGAAATTTCCCTTATCTTGTGGCAAAAATGCAGAAATTCCCCTTATTTCAGGTCAAAAAGGCAGAAATTCCGCTTATTTGGGGAAAAATTCTTGAAAATTCCCTTATTTTAGGGAAAAAGCCTGAAATTTCCCTTATTTTGTGCAAAATAGTCAGAAATTCTTATTTTAGAGGAAAAAGGCAGAAATTCCACAAAATTTTGGGCAAAAATGCAGAAATTTCCTTTATTTTTGGAGCAAAAACACAGTAATACCCCTAATTTTGGGGAAAAGGCAAAAATTCCCCTAATTTTAGGGCAAAAAGTCAGAAATTCCCCTTATTTTGGGGCAAAAATCCTGAAATTCCCATTATTATGGAGCAAAAATGCAGAAATTTTTTTTATTTCAGGTCAAAAAGACAGAAATTCTCCTTATTTCAAACCAAAAATAGAGAAATTACTTTTATTTTAGGCCAAAAAGACTAAATTCCCCTTATTTTGGGGCAAAAAGGCAGAATTTCCCCTTATTTTAGAGCAAAAAGACAGAAATTTCCCTTATTTTTGGGCAAAAAGCCAGAAATTCCCCGTATCGTGGGGCAAAAATGCAGAAATTCCCCTTATTTCAGGTCAAAAATGCAGAAATTCCACTTATTTGGGGTTAAAAATGCAGAAATAACCCTTATTTTAGGGCAAAAAACTGAAATTCCTCTTATTTTGTGCCAAAAGGGCAGAAATTCTTATTTTAGGGCAAAAAGGCAGAAATTCCACTTTATTTTGTGAAAAAATGCAGAAATTTCCCTTATTTGGGGCAAAAAGACAGTAATGCCCCTAATTTTGGGTCAAAAAAGCAGAAATTCCCCTAATTTTGGAGCAAAATTGCAGAAATTTCCCTTATTTTGTGGCAAAATTGCAGTAATTTCTCTAATTTTGTGTCAAAATTCCAGAAATTCCTTTTATTTTGAGGCAAAATTGCAGAAATTCCCCTTATTTGGGGGCAAAAATGCTGAAATTCCCCTAATTTTGGAGCAAAATTGCAAAAATTTTCCTTATTTGGGTGCAAAATTGCAGTAATTCCTTTAATTTTCTGTCAAAATTGCAGAAATTCCCTTTATTTTGGGGCAAAATTGGTGAAATTCCCCATTATTTTGGAGCAAAATTGCAGTAATACCCCTAATTTTGGGTCAAAAAGGCAGAAATTTTCCTTCTTTTGGGGCAAAAATGTAGAAATTCCACTTATTATGGAGCAAAATTGCATAATTTTCCCTTATTATTGGGCAAAAAGGAAGTAATGCCCCTAATTTTGGGGCAAAAAGGCAGAAATTCCCCTAATTTTGGGGAAAAATGCAGAAATTCTCCTTATTTAGGGGCAAATACAGAAATTTTCATTTTTTTGGACAAAATTGAAGTGATTTCCCTTATTTTGGGGCAAAATTGCAGAAATTTCTTTTATCTTTGGGAAAAATGCAGAAATTCCCCTTATTTCGGGTCAAAAAGCAGAAATTCCGCTTATTTGGGGTCTAAAATGCAGAAATTACACTTATTTTAGGGCAAAAAGACTGAAATTCCCCTTATTTTGTGCCAACAAACAAAAATTCTTATTTTAGGGCAAAAAGGAAGAAATTCCACTTAATTTTGGACAAAAATGCAGAAATTTCCATTATTTGGGGCAAAAAGACAGTAATGCCCCTAATTTTGTGTCAATAAGGCAGAAATTCCCCTAATTTTGGAGCGAAATTGCAGAAATTTCACTTATTTTGGGGCAAAATTGCAGTAATTCCCCTAATTTTGTGTCAAAATTCCAGAAATTCCCTTTATTTTGAGGCAAAATTGCCGAAATTCCCCTTATTTGGGGGCAAAAATGCTGAAATTCCCCTTTTTTTAAAGCAAAAATGCAGAAATTTTCCTTATTTTAGGCAAAAAGACATAAATTCTCCTTATTTCAGGGCAAAAATACAGAAATTCCCCATATTTTGGGGCTAAAGAATAGAAATTTAATTTATTTTATAATAAAATTTCAGATATTTCCCTTATTTTGTGGCAAAAATGCAGAAATTCCCATTATTTTTGGGTAAAAACCACAACTTTCCCTTATTTTGGAACAAAATTGCAGAAATATCCCATATTTTGGAGCAAAAATGCAGTAATGCTTTTACTTTTGGGGTAAAATTCAGAAATTTCTCTAATTTTTGGTCAAAATATGAAATTACTCTTATTTTGGGGCAAGAATGCAGAAATTTCCTTTTTTTTGGGACAAAATTGCAGAAATTTTCTTTATTTTGAGGCAAATTGCAGAAATTTTTCTTACTTTGTGGCAAAAATTCTGTAATGCTTCTAATTTTGGGGCAAAAATCAGAAATTCCATTAGTTTTGGGGCAAAATGCAGAAATTCCCCTTTTTCTGGGACAAAATTGCAGAAATTTCTTTTTTTAGAACAAAATTGCAGAAATTTCCCTTATTTTTGGGCAAAATTGCAGAAATTTCGCTTATCTTGTGGCAAAAATGCAGAAATTCCCTTTATTTCAGATCAAAAAGGCAGAAATTCCGCTTATTTGGGGGAAAATTCTAGAAATTACCCATATTTTAGGGAAAATGCCTGAAATTTTCCTTATTTTGTGCCAAAAAGGCAGAAATTCTTCATATTTTAGAGCAAAAAGGCAAAAATTCCACAAAATTTTGGGCAAAAATGCAGAAATTTCCTTTATTGTGGAGCAAAAACACAGTAATAACCCTAACTTTGGGGCAAAAAGGCAGAAATTTCCCTTATTTTGGGGCAAAAATGCTGAAATTCCCCTTATTATGGAGCAAAAATGCAGAAATTTTTCTTATTTCAGGTCAAAAAGACAGAAATTCTCCTTATTTTAAACCAAAAATACAGAAATTACTCTTATTTTAGGCCAAAAAGACTAAATACCCCTTATTTTGGGGCAAAATTGCAGAAATTTTTTTTATCTTGGGAAAAAAATGCAGAAATTCCCCTTATTTCCGGTCATAAGGGCAGAAATTCCGTTATTTGGGGTCAAAAATGCAGAATTTACCCTTATTTTAGGGCAAAAAGACTGAAATTCCCCATTTTTGTGCCAAAAAAACAGAAATTCTTATTTTAGGGCAAAAAGGAAGAAATTCCACTTAATTTTGGACAAAAATGCAGAAATTTCCCTTATTTGGGGTAAAAAGACAGTAATGCCCCTAATTTTGTGTCAAAAAGGCAGAAATTCACCTAATTTTGGAGCAAAATTGCAGAAATTTCCCCTATTTTGGAGCAAAATTGCAGTAATTCCCCTAATTTTGTGTCAAAATTCCAGAAATTCCCTTTTTTTTGAGACAAAATTGCAGAAATTCTTCTTATTTGGGACAAAAATGCTAAAATTTCCAATATTTTGGAGCAAAAATGCAGAAATTTTTTTTATTTTAGGGCAAAAAGACAGAAATTCTCTTATTTCAGGGCAAAAATACAGAAATTCCCATTATTTTGGGGCAAAAATGGAGAAATTCCCCTTATTTTAAGCCAAAAATACAGAAATTACCCTTATTTTAGGGCAAAAAGACTAAATTCCTCCTATTTTGGGCAAAAAGGTAAATTCCCCTTATTTTAGGGCAAAAACCCAGAAATTCCCCTTATTTTTGGGCAAAAATAAAGAAATTTCTTTTAATTTGGTGTAAAAATGCAGAAATTCCCCTTATTTTGGGTCAAATAGGCAGAGATTTCCCTTATTTTGGGGCTAAAGGATAGAAATTTAACTTATGTTAGGATAAAATTGCAGAAATTTCTCTTATTTTGTGGCAAAAATGCAGTAATTCCCATTATTTTTGGGTAAAAAGGCAGAACTTTCTCTTATTTTAGAACATAATTGCAGAAATTTCACATATTTTGGGGCAAATATGCAGTAATGCGTCTAATTTGAGGGCAAAATTCAGAAATTTCTCTAATTTTGGGTCAAAATTCAGAAATTCCTTTTATTTTGGGGCAAAAATGCAGAAATTTCCTTTTTTTCGGGACAAAATTGCAGAATTTTTTTTATTTTGAGGTAAATTGCAGAAATTTCCCTTATTTTGTGGCAAAAATTCTGTAATGCTACTAATATGGGGGCAAAAATCAGAAATTCCATTAGTTTTCGGGCAAATAGGCAGAAATTCCGCTTTTTGTAAGACAACATTGCAGAAATTTCTATTTTTTGGAACAAAATTGCAGAAATTTCCCTTATTTTTGGGCAAAATTGCAGAAATTTCCCTTATCTTGTGGCAAAAATGCAGAAATTCCCCTTATTTCAGGTCAAAAAGGCAGAAATTCCGCTTATTTGGGGGAAAATTTTAGAAATTACCCTTATTTTAGGAAAAGAGCCTAAAATTTCCCTTATTTTGTTCCAAAAAGGCAGAAATTCTTCTTATTTTAGAGCGAAAAGGCAGAAATTCCACAAAATTTTGGGCCAAAATGCAGAAATTTCCCTTATTTTGGAGCAAAAACACAGTAATAACACTATTTTAAAGAAAAATGACAAAAATTTCGCAAAATTTGGGGCAAAAAGTCAGAAATTCCCCTTATTTTGGGGCAAAAATGCTGAAATTCCCATTATTATGGAGTAAAAATGCAGAAATTTTTCTTATTTCAGGTCAAAAAGACAGAAATACTCCTTATTTTAAACCAAAAATACAGAAATTACTCTTATTTTAGGCCAAAAATCTAAATTCCTCTTATTTGGGGGCAAAAAGACAGAAATTCCCCTTATTTTAGAGCAAAAAGGCAGAAATTTCCCTTATTTTGGGGCAAAAAGCCAGAAATTCCCCTTATCGTGGGGCAAAAATGCAGAAATTCTCCTTATTTCAGGTCAAAAATGCAGAAATTCCACTTATTTGGGGTTAAAAATGCAGAAAAAACCCTTATTTTAGGGCAAAAAGACTGAAATTCCCCTTATTTTGTGCCAAAAGTGCAAAAATTCTTATTTTAGGGCAAAAAGGCACAAATTCCACTTAATTTTGGGAAAAAATGCAGAAATTTCCCTTATTTGGGGCAAAAAGACAGTAATGCCCCTAATTTTGGGTCAAAAAGGCAGAAATTCCCCTAATTTTGGAGCAAAATTGCAGAAATTTTCCTTATTTGGGTGCAAAATTGCAGTAATTCCCTTAATTTTCTGTCAAAATTGCAGAAATTCCCTTTATTTTGGGCAAAATTGTTGAAATTCCCCATTATTTTGGAGCAAAATTGCAGTAATACCCCTAATTTTGGGTCAAAAAGGCAGAAATTTTTTTTCTTTTGGGGCAAAAATGTAGAAATTCCACTTATTATAAAGCAAAATTGCATAATTTACCCTTATTATTGGGCAAAAAGGAAGTAATGCCCCTAATTTTGGGGCAAAAAGGCAGAAATTCCCCTAATTTGGGGCAAAAATGCAGAAATTTCCATTTTTTTGGACAAAATTGCAGTAATTTCCCTTATTTTAGGGCAAAATTGCAGAAATTTCTTTTATCTTTGGGAAAAATGCAGAAATTCCCCTTATTTCGGGTCAAAAAGCAGAAATTCCGCTTATTTGGGGTCAAAAATGCAGAAATTACCCTTATTTTAGGGCAAAAGACTGAAATTCCCCTTATTTTGTGCCAAAAAAACAAAAATTCTTACTTTAGGGCAAAAAGGAAGAAATTCCACTTAATTTTGGACAAAAATGCAGAAATTTCCATTATTTGGGGCAAAAAGACAGTAATGCCCCTAATTTTGTGTCAATAAGGCAGAAATTCCCCTAATTTTGGAGCGAAATTGCAGAAATTTCCCTTATTTTGGGGCAAAATTGCAGTAATTCCCCTAATTTTGTGTCAAAATTCCAGAAATTCCCTTTATTTTGGGGCAAAATTTCAAAAATTCCCCTTATTTGGGGGCAAAAATGCTGAAATTCCCCTTATTTTAAAGCAAAAATGCAGAAATTTTTCTTATTTTAGGCAAAAAGACAGAAATTCTCCTTATTTCAGGGCAAAAATACAGAAATTCCCTATATTTTGGGGCTAAAGGATAGAAATTTAATTTATTTTATAATAAAATTTCAGATATTTCTCTTATTTTGTGGCAAAAATGCAGAAATTCCCATTATTTTGGGGTAAAAAGCACAACTTTCCCTTATTTTGGAACAAAATTGCAGAAATATCCCATATTTTGGAGCAAAAATGCAGTAATGCTTTTACTTTTGGGGTAAAATTCAGAAATTTCTCTAATTTTTGGTCAAAATATGAAATTCCTCTTATTTTGGGGCAAGAATGCAGAAATTTCCCTTTTTTGGGACAAAATTGCAGAAATTTTCTTTATTTTGAGGCAAATTGCAGAAATTTTTCTTACTTTGTGGCAAAAATTCTGTAATGCTTCTAATTTTGGGGCAAAAATCAGAAATTCCATTAGTTTTGGGGCAAAATGCAGAAATTCCCCTTTTTCTGGGACAAAATTGCAGAAATTTCTTTTTTTAGAACAAAATTGCAGAAATTTCCCTTATTTTTGGGCAAAATTGCAGAAATTTCGCTTATCTTGTGGCAAAAATGCAGAAATTCCCTTTATTTCAGATCCAAAAGGCAGAAATTCCGCTTATTTGGGGGAAAATTCTAGAAATTACCCATATTTTAGGGAAAATGCCTGAAATTTTCCTTATTTTGTGCCAAAAAGGCAGAAATTCTTCATATTTTAGAGCAAAAAGGCAAAAATTCCACAAAATTTTGGGCAAAAATGCAGAAATTTCCTTTATTGTGGAGCAAAAACACAGTAATAACCCTAACTTTGGGGCAAAAAGGCAGAAATTTCCCTTATTTTGGGGCAAAAATGCTGAAATTCCCCTTATTATGGAGCAAAAATGCAGAAATTTTTCTTATTTCAGGTCAAAAAGACAGAAATTCTCCTTATTTTAAACCAAAAATACAGAAATTACTCTTATTTTAGGCCAAAAAGACTAAATACCCCTTATTTTGGGGCAAAATTGCAGAAATTTTTTTTATCTTGGGAAAAAAATGCAGAAATTCCCCTTATTTCCGGTCATAAGGGCAGAAATTCCGTTATTTGGGGTCAAAAATGCAGAATTTACCCTTATTTTAGGGCAAAAAGACTGAAATTCCCCATTTTTGTGCCAAAAAAACAGAAATTCTTATTTTAGGGCAAAAAGGAAGAAATTCCACTTAATTTTGGACAAAAATGCAGAAATTTCCCTTATTTGGGGTAAAAAGACAGTAATGCCCCTAATTTTGTGTCAAAAAGGCAGAAATTCACCTAATTTTGGAGCAAAATTGCAGAAATTTCCCCTATTTTGGAGCAAAATTGCAGTAATTCCCCTAATTTTGTGTCAAAATTCCAGAAATTCCCTTTTTTTTGAGACAAAATTGCAGAAATTCTTCTTATTTGGGACAAAAATGCTAAAATTTCCAATATTTTGGAGCAAAAATGCAGAAATTTTTTTTATTTTAGGGCAAAAAGACAGAAATTCTCTTATTTCAGGGCAAAAATACAGAAATTCCCATTATTTTGGGGCAAAAATGGAGAAATTCCCCTTATTTTAAGCCAAAAATACAGAAATTACCCTTATTTTAGGGCAAAAAGACTAAATTCCTCCTATTTTGGGCAAAAAGGTAAATTCCCCTTATTTTAGGGCAAAAACCCAGAAATTCCCCTTATTTTTGGGCAAAAATAAAGAAATTTCTTTTAATTTGGTGTAAAAATGCAGAAATTCCCCTTATTTTGGGTCAAATAGGCAGAGATTTCCCTTATTTTGGGGCTAAAGGATAGAAATTTAACTTATGTTAGGATAAAATTGCAGAAATTTCCCTTATTTTGTGGCAAAAATGCAGTAATTCCCATTATTTTTGGGTAAAAAGGCAGAACTTTCTCTTATTTTAGAACATAATTGCAGAAATTTCACATATTTTGGGGCAAATATGCAGTAATGCGTCTAATTTGAGGGCAAAATTCAGAAATTTCTCTAATTTTGGGTCAAAATTCAGAAATTCCTTTTATTTTGGGGCAAAAATGCAGAAATTTCCTTTTTTTCGGGACAAAATTGCAGAATTTTTTTTATTTTGAGGTAAATTGCAGAAATTTCCCTTATTTTGTGGCAAAAATTCTGTAATGCTACTAATATGGGGGCAAAAATCAGAAATTCCATTAGTTTTCGGGCAAATAGGCAGAAATTCCGCTTTTTGTAAGACAACATTGCAGAAATTTCTATTTTTTGGAACAAAATTGCAGAAATTTCCCTTATTTTTGGGCAAAATTGCAGAAATTTCCCTTATCTTGTGGCAAAAATGCAGAAATTCCCCTTATTTCAGGTCAAAAAGGCAGAAATTCCGCTTATTTGGGGGAAAATTTTAGAAATTACCCTTATTTTAGGAAAAGAGCCTAAAATTTCCCTTATTTTGTTCCAAAAAGGCAGAAATTCTTCTTATTTTAGAGCGAAAAGGCAGAAATTCCACAAAATTTTGGGCAAAAATGCAGAAATTTCCCTTATTTTGGAGCAAAAACACAGTAATAACACTATTTTAAAGAAAAATGACAAAAATTTCGCAAAATTTGGGGCAAAAAGTCAGAAATTCCCCTTATTTTGGGGCAAAAATGCTGAAATTCCCATTATTATGGAGTAAAAATGCAGAAATTTTTCTTATTTCAGGTCAAAAAGACAGAAATACTCCTTATTTTAAACCAAAAATACAGAAATTACTCTTATTTTAGGCCAAAAATCTAAATTCCTCTTATTTGGGGGCAAAAAGACAGAAATTCCCCTTATTTTAGAGCAAAAAGGCAGAAATTTCCCTTATTTTGGGGCAAAAAGCCAGAAATTCCCCTTATCGTGGGGCAAAAATGCAGAAATTCTCCTTATTTCAGGTCAAAAATGCAGAAATTCCACTTATTTGGGGTTAAAAATGCAGAAAAAAACCCTTATTTTAGGGCAAAAAGACTGAAATTCCCCTTATTTTGTGCCAAAAGTGCAAAAATTCTTATTTTAGGGCAAAAAGGCACAAATTCCACTTAATTTTGGGAAAAAATGCAGAAATTTCCCTTATTTGGGGCAAAAAGACAGTAATGCCCCTAATTTTGGGTCAAAAAGGCAGAAATTCCCCTAATTTTGGAGCAAAATTGCAGAAATTTTCCTTATTTGGGTGCAAAATTGCAGTAATTCCCTTAATTTTCTGTCAAAATTGCAGAAATTCCCTTTATTTTGGGCAAAATTGTTGAAATTCCCCATTATTTTGGAGCAAAATTGCAGTAATACCCCTAATTTTGGGTCAAAAAGGCAGAAATTTTTTTTCTTTTGGGGCAAAAATGTAGAAATTCCACTTATTATAAAGCAAAATTGCATAATTTACCCTTATTATTGGGCAAAAAGGAAGTAATGCCCCTAATTTTGGGGCAAAAAGGCAGAAATTCCCCTAATTTGGGGCAAAAATGCAGAAATTTCCATTTTTTTGGACAAAATTGCAGTAATTTCCCTTATTTTAGGGCAAAATTGCAGAAATTTCTTTTATCTTTGGGAAAAATGCAGAAATTCCCCTTATTTCGGGTCAAAAAGCAGAAATTCCGCTTATTTGGGGTCAAAAATGCAGAAATTACCCTTATTTTAGGGCAAAAGACTGAAATTCCCCTTATTTTGTGCCAAAAAAACAAAAATTCTTACTTTAGGGCAAAAAGGAAGAAATTCCACTTAATTTTGGACAAAAATGCAGAAATTTCCATTATTTGGGGCAAAAAGACAGTAATGCCCCTAATTTTGTGTCAATAAGGCAGAAATTCCCCTAATTTTGGAGCGAAATTGCAGAAATTTCCCTTATTTTGGGGCAAAATTGCAGTAATTCCCCTAATTTTGTGTCAAAATTCCAGAAATTCCCTTTATTTTGGGGCAAAATTTCAAAAATTCCCCTTATTTGGGGGCAAAAATGCTGAAATTCCCCTTATTTTAAAGCAAAAATGCAGAAATTTTTCTTATTTTAGGCAAAAAGACAGAAATTCTCCTTATTTCAGGGCAAAAATACAGAAATTCCCTATATTTTGGGGCTAAAGGATAGAAATTTAATTTATTTTATAATAAAATTTCAGATATTTCTCTTATTTTGTGGCAAAAATGCAGAAATTCCCATTATTTTGGGGTAAAAAGCACAACTTTCCCTTATTTTGGAACAAAATTGCAGAAATATCCCATATTTTGGAGCAAAAATGCAGTAATGCTTTTACTTTTGGGGTAAAATTCAGAAATTTCTCTAATTTTTGGTCAAAATATGAAATTCCTCTTATTTTGGGGCAAGAATGCAGAAATTTCCTTTTTTTGGGACAAAATTGCAGAAATTTTCTTTATTTTGAGGCAAATTGCAGAAATTTTTCTTACTTTGTGGCAAAAATTCTGTAATGCTTCTAATTTTGGGGCAAAAATCAGAAATTCCATTAGTTTTGGGGCAAAATGCAGAAATTCCCCTTTTTCTGGGACAAAATTGCAGAAATTTCCCATTTTTGGAACAAAATTGCAGAAATTTCCCTTATTTTTGGGCAAAATTGCAGAAATTTCGCTTATCTTGTGGCAAAAATGCAGAAATTCCCTTTATTTCAGATCAAAAAGGCAGAAATTCCGCTTATTTGGGGGAAAATTCTAGAAATTACCCATATTTTAGGGAAAAAGCCTGAAATTTTCCTTATTTTGTGCCAAAAAGGCAGAAATTCTTCATATTTTAGAGCAAAAAGGCAAAAATTCCACAAAATTTTGGGCAAAAATGCAGAAATTTCCTTTATTGTGGAGCAAAAACACAGTAATAACCCTAACTTTGGGGCAAAAAGGCAGAAATTTCCCTTATTTTGGGGCAAAAATGCTGAAATTCCCCTTATTATGGAGCAAAAATGCAGAAATTTTTCTTATTTCAGGTCAAAAAGACAGAAATTCTCCTTATTTTAAACCAAAAATACAGAAATTACTCTTATTTTAGGCCAAAAAGACTAAATACCCCTTATTTTGGGGCAAAATTGCAGAAATTTATTTTATCTTGGGAAAAAAATGCAGAAATTCCCCTTATTTCGGTCATAAGGGCAGAAATTCCGTTATTTGGGGTCAAAAATGCAGAAATTACCCTTATTTTAGGGCAAAAAGACTGAAATTCCCCATTTTTGTGCCAAAAAACCAGAAATTCTTATTTTAGGGCAAAAAGACAGAAATTCCACTTAATTTTGGACAAAAATGCAGAAATTTCCCTTATTTGGGGTAAAAAGACAGTAATGCCCCTAATTTTGTGTCAAAAAGGCAGAAATTCACCTAATTTTGGAGCAAAATTGCAGAAATTTCCCCTATTTTGGAGCAAAATTGCAGTAATTCTTCTAATTTTGTGTCAAAATTCCAGAAATTCCCTTTATTTTGAGGCAAAATTGCAGAAATTCCCCTTATTTGGGAAAAAATGCTAAAATTCCCCATATTTTGAAGCAAAAATGCAGAAATTTTTCTTATTTTAGGGCAAAAAGACAGAAATTCTCTTATTTCAGGGCAAAAATACAGAAATTCCCATTATTTTGGGGCAAAAATGGAGAAATTCCCCTTATTTTAAGTTAAAAATACAGAAATTACCCTTATTTTAGGGCAAAAAGACTAAATTCCTCCTATTTTGGGCAAAAAGGTAAATTCCCCTTATTTTAGGGCAAAAACCCAGAAATTCCCCTTATTTTGGGGCAAAAATAAAGAAATTTCTTTTAATTTGGTGTAAAAATGCAGAAATTCCCCTTATTTTGGGCCAAATAGGCAGAGATTTCCCTTATTTTGGGGCTAAAGGATAGAAATTTAACTTATGTTAGGATAAAATTGCAGAAATTTCCATTATTTTGTGGCAAAAATGCAGTAATTCCCATTATTTTGGGGTAAAAAGGCAGAACTTTCCCTTATTTTAGAACATAATTGCAGAAATTTCACATATTTTGGGGCAAATATGCAGTAATGCGTCTAATTTAAGGGCAAAATTCAGAAATTTCTCTAATTTTGGGTCAAAATTCAGAAATTCCTCTTATTTTGGGGCAAAAATGCAGAAATTTCCTTTTTTTTGGGACAAAATTGCAGAATTTTTTTTATTTTGAGGTAAATTGCAGAAATTTCCCTAATTTTGTGGCAAAAATTCTGTAATGCTACTAATATGGGGGCAAAAATCAAAAATTCCATTAGTTTTCGGGCAAATAGGCAGAAATTCCCCTTCTTGTGGGACAACATTGCAGAAATTTCCCTTTTTTGGAACAAAATTGCAGAAATTTCCCTTATTTTTGGGCAAAATTGCAGAAATTTCCCTTATCTTGTGGCAAAAATGCAGAAATTCTCCTTATTTCAGGTCAAAAAGGCAGAAATTCCGCTTATTTGGGGGAAAATTTTAGAAATTACCCTTATTTTAGGAAAAAAGCCTGAAATTTCGCTTATTTTGTGCCAAAAAGGCAGAAATTCTTCTTATTTTAGAGCGAAAAGGCAGAAATTCCACAAAATTTTGGGCAAAAATGCAGAAATTTCCCTTATTTTGGAGCAAAAACACAGTAATAACCCTATTTTTAAAAAAATGACAAAAATTTCGCAAAATTTGGGGCAAAAAGTCAGAAATTCCCCTTATTTTGGGGCAAAAATGCTGAAATTCCCCTTATTATGGAGCAAAAATGCAGAAATTTTTCTTATTTCAGGTCAAAAAGACAGAAATACTCCTTATTTTAAACCAAAAATACAGAAATTACTTTTATTTTAGGCCTAAAAGTCTAAATTCCTCTTATTTGGGGGCAAAAAGGCAGAAATTCCCCTTATTTTAGAGCAAAAAGGCAGAAATTTCCCTTATTTTGGGGCAAAAAGCCAGAAATTCCCCTTATCGTGGGGCAAAAATGCAGAAATTCCTCTTATTTCAGGTCAAAAATGCAGAAATTCCACTTATTTGGGGTTAAAAATGCAGAAAAAACCCTTATTTTAGGGCAAAAAGACTGAAATTCCCCTTATTTTGTGCCAAAAGGGCAAAAATTCTTATTTTAGGGCAAAAAGACAGAAATTCCACTTAATTATTGGAAAAAATGCAGAAATTTCCCTTATTTGGGGCAAAAAGACAGTAATGCCCCTAATTTTGGGTCAAAAAGGCAGAAATTCCCCTAATTTTGGAGCAAAATTGCAGAAATTTTCCTTATTTGGGTGCAAAATTGCAGTAATTCCCTTAATTTTTTGTCAAAATTGCAGAAATTCCCTTTATTTTGGGGCAAAATTGGTGAAATTCCCCATTATTTTGGAGCAAAATTGCAGTAATACCCATAATTTTGGGTCAAAAAGGCAGAAATTTTTCTTCTTTTGGGGCAAAAATGTAGAAATTCCACTTATTATAAAGCAAAATTGCATTATTTACCCTTATTATTGGGCAAAAAGGAAGTAATGCCCCTAATTTTGGGGCAAAAAGGCAGAAATTCCCCTAATTTTGGGGAAAATGCAGAAATTCTCCTTATTTAGGGGCAAAAATGCAGAAATTTCCATTTTTTTAGACAAAATTGCAGTAATTTCCCTTATTTTGGGGCAAAATTGAAGAAATTTCTTTTATCTTTGGGAAAAATGCAGAAATTCCCCTTATTTCAGGTCAAAAAGCAGAAATTCAGCTTATTTGGGGTCAAAAATGCAGAAATTACACTTATTTTAGGGCAAAAAGCCTGAAATTCCCCTTATTTTGTGCCAAAAAAAAACAAAAATTCTTATTTTAGGGCAAAAAGGAAGAAATTCCACTTAATTTTGGACCAAAATGCAGAAATTTCCATTATTTGGGGCAAAAAGACAGTAATGCCCCTAATTTTGTGTCAATAAGGCAGAAATTCCCCTAATTTTGGAGCGAAATTGCAGAAATTTCCCTTATTTTGGGGCAAAATTGCAGTAATTCCCCTAATTTTGTGTCAAAATTCCAGAAATTCCTTTTAATTTGGCGGCAAAATTTCAAAAATTCCCCTTATTTGGGGGCAAAAATGCTGAAATTCCCCTTATTTTAAAGCAAAAATGCAGAAATTTTCCTTATTTTAGGCAAAAAGACAGAAATTGACTTATTTCAGGGCAAAAATACAGAAATTCCCCATATTTAGGGGCTAAAAGATAGAAATTTAATTTATTTTATAATAAAATTTCAGATATTTCCCTTATTTTGTGGCAAAAATGCAGAAATTCCCATTATTTTGGGGTAAGAAGCACAACTTTCCCTTATTTTGGAACAAAATTGCAGAAATATCACATATTTTGGAGCAAAAATGCAGTAATGCTTTTACTTTTGGGGTAAAATTCAGAAATTTCTCTAATTTTTGGTCAAAATATGAAATTCCTCTTATTTTGGGGCAAGAATGCAGAAATTTCCCTTTTTTGGGACAAAATTGCAGAAATTTTCTTTATTTTGAGGCAAATTGCAGAAATTTTTCTTACTCTGTGGCAAAAATTCTGTAATGCTTCTAATTTTGGGGCAAAAATCAGAAATTCCATTAGTTTTGGGGCAAAATGCAGAAATTCCCCTTTTTCTGGGACAAAATTGCAGAAATTTCCCATTTTTGGAACAAAATTGCAGAAATTTCCCTTATATTTGGGCAAAATTGCTGAAATTTCGCTTATCTTGTGGCAAAAATGCAGAAATTCCCTTTATTTCAGATCAAAAAGGCAGAAATTCCGCTTATTTGGGGGAAAATTCTAGAAATTACCCATATTTTAGGGAAAAAGCCTGAAATTTTCCTTATTTTGTGCCAAAAAGGCAGAAATTCTTTATATTTTAGAGCAAAAAGGCAAAAATTCCACAAAATTTTGGGCAAAAATGCAGAAATTTCCTTTATTGAGGAGCAAAAACACAGTAATAACCCTAACTTTGGGGCAAAAAGGCAGAAATTTCCCTTATTTTGGGGCAAAAATGCTGAAATTCCCCTTATTATGGAGCAAAAATGCAGAAATTTTTCTTATTTCAGGTCAAAAAGACAGAAATTCTCCTTATTTTAAACCAAAAATACAGAAATTACGCTTATTTTAGGCCAAAAAGACTAAATACCCCTTATTTTGGGGCAAAATTGCAGAAATTTTTTTTATCTTGGGAAAAAATGCAGAAATTCCCCTTATTTCCGGTCATAAGGGCAGAAATTTCGTTATTTGGGGTCAAAAATGCAGAAATTACCCTTATTTTAGGGCAAAAAGACTGAAATTCCCCATTTTTGTGCCAAAAAAACAGAAATTCTTATTTTAGGGCAAAAAGACAGAAATTCCACTTAATTTTGGACAAAAATGTAGAAATTTCCCTTATTTGGGGTAAAAAGACAGTAATGCCCCTAATTTTGTGTCAAAAAGGCAGAAATTCACCTAATTTTGGAGCAAAATTGCAGAAATTTCCCCTATTTTGGAGCAAAATTGCAGTAATTCCCCTAATTTTGTGTCAAAATTCCAGAAAATCCCTTTATTTTGAGGCAAAATTGCAGAAATTCCCCTTATTTGGGACAAAAATGCTAAAATTCCCCATATTTTGGAGCAAAAATGCAAAAATTTTTTCTTATTTTAGGGCAAAAAGACAGAAATTCTCTTATTTCAGGGCAAAAATACAGTAATTCCCATTATTTTGGGGCAAAAATGGAGAAATTCCCCTTATTTTAAGCCAAAAATACAGAAATTACCCTTATTTTAGGGCAAAAAGACTAAATTCCTCCTATTTTGGGCAAAAAGGTAAATTCCCCTTATTTTAGGGCACAAACCCAGAAATTCCCCTTATTTTGAGGCAAAAATAAAGAAATTTCTTTTAATTTGGTGTAAAAATGCAGAAATTCCCCTTATTTTGGGCCAAATAGGCAGAGATTTCCCTTATTTTGGGGCTAAAGGATAGAAATTTAACTTATGTTAGGATAAAATTGCAGAAATTTCCATTATTTTGTGGCAAAAATGCAGTAATTCGCATTATTTTGGGGTAAAAATGCAGAACTTTCCCTTATTTTAGAACATAATTGCAGAAATTTCACATATTTTGGGGCAAATATGCAGTAATGCGTCTAATTTGAGGGCAAAATTCAGAAATTTCTCTAATTTTGGGTCAAAATTCAGAAATTCCTCTTATTTTGGGGCAAAAATGCAGAAATTTCCTTTTTTTCGGGACAAAATTGCAGAATTTTTTTTATTTTGAGGTAAATTGCAGAAATTTCCCTAATTTAGTGGCAAAAATTCTGTAATGCTACTAATATGGGGGCAAAAATCAAAAATTCCATTAGTTTTCGGGCAAATAGGCAGAAATTCCCCTTTTTGTGGGACAACATTGCAGAAATTTCCCTTTTTTGGAACAAAATTGCAGAAATTTCCCTTATTTTTGGGCAAAATTGCAGAAATTTCCCTTATCTTGTGGCAAAAATGCAGAAATTCCCTTTATTTCAGGTCAAAAAGGCAGAAATTCCGCTTATTTGGGGAAAATTTTAGAAATTACCCTTATTTTAGGAAAAAAGCCTGAAATTTCACTTATTTTGTGCCAAAAAGGCAGAAATTCTTCTTATTTTAGAGCGAAAAGGCAGAAATTCCACAAAATTTTGGGCAAAAATGCAGAAATTTCCCTTATTTTGGAGCAAAAACACAGTAATAACCCTATTTTAAAGAAAAATGACAAAAATTTCGCAAAATTTGGGGCAAAAAGTCAGAAAATCCCCTTATTTTGGGGCAAAAATGCTGAAATTCCCCTTATTATGGAGCAAAAATGCAGAAATTTTTCTTATTTCAGGTCAAACAGACAGAAATACTCCTTATTTTAAACCAAAAATACAGAAATTACTCTTATTTTAGGCCAAAAAGTCTAAATTCCTCTTATTTGGGGGCATAAAGGCAGAAATTCCCCTTATTTTAGAGCAAAAAGGCAGATTTCCCTTATTTTGCGACAAAATTGTAGAAATTTCCCTTATCTTTGGGCAAAAATGGAGAAATTCCCCTTATTTTGGGTCAAAAATGAAGAAATTCCACTTATTTGGTGTTAAAAATGCAGAAATAACCCTTATTTTATGGCAAAAAGACTGAAATTCCCCTTATTTTGTGCCAAAAGGGCAGAAATTCTTATTTTAGGGCAAAAGGCAGAAATTCCACTTAATTTTGGGAAAAAATGCAGAAATTTCCCTTATTTGGGGCAAAAAGACAGTAATGCCCCTAATTTTGTGTCAAAAAGGCAGAAATTCCTCTAATTTTGGAGCAAAATTGCAGAAATTTCCCTTATTTGGGGGCAAAATTGCAGTAATACCTCTAATTTTCTTTCAAAATTGCAGAAATTCCCTTTATTTTGGGGCAAAATTGGAGAAATTCCCAATTATTTTGGAGAAAAATTGCATTAATACCCCTAATTTTGGGTCAAAAAGGCAGAAATTTTCCTTCCTTAGGGGCAAAAATGTAGAAATTCCACTTATTATGGAGCAAAATTGCATAATTTTCCCTTATTATTGGGCAAAAAGGAAGTAATGCCCCTAATTTGGGGCAAAAAGGCAGAAATTCCCCTAATTTTGGGGAAAAATGCAGAAATTCTCCTTATTTAGGGGCAAAAATGCAGAAATTTTCATTTTATGTGACAAAATTGCAGAAATTCCATTATTTTGGGGCAAAATTGCAGAAATTTCTTTTATCTTGGGGAAAAATGCAGAAATTCCTCTTATTTCGGGTCAAAAAGGCAGAAATTTCGCTTATTTGGGGTCAAAAATGCAGAAATTACCCTTATTTTAGGGCAAAAAGACTGAAATTCCCCATATATTGTGCCAAAAAACCAGAAATTCTTATTTTAGGGCAAAAAGGAAAAAATTCCACTTAATTTTTGACAAAAATGCAGAAATTTCCCTTATTTGGGGCATAAAGACAGTAATGTCCCTAATTTTGTGACAAAAAGGCAGAAATTCCCATAATTTTGGAGCAAAATTGCAGAAATTTCCCTTATTTTAGGGCAAAATTGCAGTAATTCCCCTAATTTTGTGTGAAAATTCCAGAAATTCTTTTTATTTTGGGGCAAAATTGCAGAAATTCCCTTTATTTGGGTGCAAAAATGCTGAATTCCTCTTATTTTAAAGCAAAAATGCAGTAATTTTCCTCTTTTTAGGGCAAAAAGACAGAAATTCTCCTTATTTCAGGGCAAAAATACAGAAATTCCCCTTATTTTGGGGCAAAAATGCAGAAATTCCCCTTATTTTAATCCAAAAATACAGAAATTACCCTTATTTTAGGGCAAAAAGACTAATTCCCCCTATTTTGGGGCAAAAAGGTAAATTCCCCTAATTTTAGGGCAAAAAGCCAGAAACTCCCCTTATTTTTGGGCAATAATGCAGCAATTTCTTTTAATTTGGGGCAAAAATGCAGAAATTCCCCTTATTTTGGGCCAAATACGCAGAAATTTCCCTTATTTTGGGGCTAAAGGATAGAAATTTAACTTATGTTTGGATACAATTGCAGAAATTTCCCTTATTTTGTGGCAAAAATGCAGATATTCCCATTATTTTGGGGTAAAAAGGCAGAACTTTCCCTTATTTTGGAACAAAATTGCAGAAATATTCCATATTTTGGAGCAAAAATGCAGTAATGCTTTTACTTTTGGGGTAAAATTCAGAATTTTCTCTAATTTTGGGTCAAAATATGAAATTCCTCTTATTTTGGGGCAAAAATGCAGAAATTTCCCTTTTTTTGGGACAAAATTGCAGAAATTTCCTTTATTTTGAGGCAAATTGCAGAAATTTCCCTTATTTTCTGGCAAAAATTCTGTAATGCTTCTAATTTTGGGGCAAAAATCAGAAATTCCATTAGTTTTTGGGCAAAATGTAGAAATTCCCCTTTTTGTGGGACAACATTGCAGAAATTTCCCTTTTTTGGAACAAAATTGCAGAAATTTCCCTTATTTTTGGACAAAATTGCAGAATTTTTTCTTATCTTGTGGCAAAAATGCAGAAATTCCCCTTATTTCAGGTAAAAATGCAGAAATTCTGCTTATTTGGGGGAAAATTCTTTAAATTACCCTTATTTTAGGGAAAAAGCCTGAAATTTCCCTTATTTTGTGCCAAAAAGGCAGAAATTCTTTTTATTTTAGAGCCAAAAAGCAAAAATTCCACAAAATTTTGGGAAAAAATGCAGAAATTTCCCTTATTTTGAAGCAAAAACACAGTAATAACCCTAATTTTGAATCAAAAAGGCAAAAATTTCCCAAATTTTGGGGCAAAAAGTTAGAAATTCCCCTTATTTTGGGGCAAAAATGCTGAAATTCCCCTTATTATGGAGCAAAAATGCAAAAATTTTTCTTATTTCAGGTCAAAAAGACAGAAATTCTCCTTATTTTAAACCAAAAATACAGACATTACTCTTATTTAAGCCAAAAAGACTAAATTCCCCTTATTTTTGGGCAAAATTGCAGAAATTTTTTTTATCTTGGGAAAAAATGCAGAAATTTTTCTTATTTCCGGTCAAAAAGGCAGAAATATCGCTTTTTTGGGGTCAAAAATTCAGAAATTACCCTTATTTTAGGGCAGTAAGACTTAAATTTTCGATTTTTGTGCCAAAAAAACAGAAATTCTTATTTTAGGGCAAAAAGGAAGAAATTCCACTTAATTTTGGACAAAAATGCAGAAATTTCTTTTATTTAGGGTAAAAAGACAGTAATACCCCAAATTTTGTGCTAAAGCAGAAATTTCCCTAATTTTGGAGCAGAATTGAAGAAATTTCCCTTATTTTGGGGCAAAATTGCAGCAATACCCCTAATTTTGTGTCAAAATTCCAGAAATTCCCTTATTTTAAGGCAAAATTGCAGAAATTCTCCTTATTTGGGGGCAAAAATGCTGAAAATCCTCTTATTTTGGAGCAAAATTGCAGAAATTTTTCTTATTTTAGGGCAAAAAGACAGAAATTCTCTTTATTTCAGGGCAAAAATACAGAAATTCCCCTTATTTTGGTGCAAAAATGCAGAAATTCCCTTTATTTTAAGCCAAAAATACAGAAATTACCCTTATTTTAGGGCAAAAATACTAAATTCCCCCTATTTTGGGGCAGAAAAGTAAATTCCCCTTATTTTAAGACAAAAAGCCAGAAATTCCCTTTATTTTTGGGCAAAAATGCAGAAATTTCTTTTAATTTGGGGCAAAAATGCAGAAATTCCTTTTATTTTGGGCCAAATAGGCAGAAATTTCCCTTATTTTGTGGCTAAAGGATAGAAATTTAAATTATGTTAAGATAAAATTGCAGAAATTTCCCTTATTTTGTGGCAAAAATGCAGAACTTTCCATTATTTTGGGGTAAAAAGGCAGAACTTTCCCTTATTTTAGAACAAAATTGCAGAAATTTGACATATTTTGGGGCAAAAATGCAGTAATGCTTCTAATTAGGGGGCAAAATTCAGAAATTTCTCTAATTTTGGTTCAAAATACAGAAATTCCTCTTATTTTGGGGCAAAAATGCAGAAATTTCTCTTTTTTGGGGACAAAATTGCAGAAATTTTTTTTATTTTGAAGTAAATTTCAGAAATTTCCCTTATTTTGGTGCAAAAACACAGTAATAACCCTAATTTTGGGGCAAAAAGGCAAAAATTTTTCTAATTTTGGGGTAAAAAGTCAGAAATTCCCCTTATTTTGGGGCAAAAATGCTGAAATTCTTCTTATTTTGGGGCAAAAAGGCAGAAATTCTTCTTATTTTAGAGCAAAAAGGCAGAAATTTCCCTTATTTTGGGGCAAAATTGTAGAAATTTTCCTTATCTTGAGGCAAAAATGCAGAAATTTCCCTTATTTCGGGTCAAAAATGCAGAAATTCCACTTATTTGGGGTTAAAAATGCAGAAATAACCCTTATTTTAGGGCAAAAAAACTGAAATTCCCCTTATTTTGTGCCAAAAGGGCAGAAATTCTTATTTTAGGGCAAAAAGACAGAAATTCCACTTAATTTTGGGAAAAAATGCAGACATTTTTCTTATTTGGGGCAAAAAGAGAGTAATGCCCCTAATTTTGGGTCAAAAAGGCAGAAATTCCCCTAATTTTGGAGCAAAATTGCAGAAATTTCCCTTATTTGGGGGCAAAATTGCAGTAATTCCCCTAATTTTCTGTCAAAATTGCAGAAATTCCCTTTATTTTGGGGCAAAATTGCACAAATTCCCCATTATTTTGGAGCAAAATTGCAGTAATACCCCTAATTTTGGGTCAAAAAGGCAGAAATTTTCCTTCTTTTGGGGCAAAATGCAGAAATTCTCCTTATTTAGGGGCAAAAATGCAGAAATTTCCATTTTTTGGGACAAAATTGCAGAAATTTCCCTTAATTTGGGGCAAAATTGCAGAAATTTCTTTTATCTTGGGAAAAAAATGCAGAACTTCCTCTTATTTCGGGTCAAAAAGACAGAAATTCCGCTTATTTGTGGTCAAAAATGCAGAAATTACCCTTATTTTAGGGCAAAAAGACTGAAATTCCTCATATTTTGTGCCAAAAAAACAGAAATTCTTATTTTAGGGCAAAAAGGAAGAAATTCCACTTAATTTTGGACAAAAATGCAGAAATTTCTCTTATTTGGGGTAAAAAGACAGTAATGCTCCTAATTTTGTGTCAAAAATGCAGAAATTCCCCTAATTTTGGAGCAAAATTGCAGAAATTTCCCTTATTTTGGGGCAAAATTGCAGTAATTCCCCTAATTTTGTGTCAAAATTTCAGAAATTCCATTTATTTTGAGGCAAAATTGCAGAAATTCCCCTTATTTGGAAGCAAAAATGCTGAAATTCCCCTTATTTTGGAGCAAAAACACAGAAATTTTTCTTATTTTAGGACATAAAGACAGAAATTCTCCTTATTTCAGGGCAAAAATACAGAAATTCTTCTTATTTTGGGGCAAAAATGCAGAAATTCCCCTTATTTTAAGACAAAAATTCAGAAATTACCCTTATTTTAATGCAAAATGACTAAATTCCCCCTATTTTGGGACAAAAAGGTAAATTCCCCTTATTTTAGGGAAAAAAGGCAGAAATTCCCCTTATTTTTGGGCAAAAATGCAGAAATTTCCCTTTTTTTGGGACAAAATTGCAGAAATTTCCTTTATTTTGAGGCAAATTGCAGAAATTTCCCTTATTTTCTGGCAAAAATTCTGTAATGCTTCTAATTTTGGGGCAAAAATCAGAAATTCCATTAGTTTTTGGGCAAAATGTAGAAATTCCCCTTTTTGTGGGACAACATTGCAGAAATTTCCCTTTTTTGGAACAAAATTGCAGAAATTTCCCTTATTTTTGGACAAAATTGCAGAATTTTTTCTTATCTTGTGGCAAAAATGCAGAAATTCCCCTTATTTCAGGTAAAAATGCAGAAATTCTGCTTATTTGGGGGAAAATTCTTTAAATTACCCTTATTTTAGGGAAAAAGCCTGAAATTTCCCTTATTTTGTGCCAAAAAGGCAGAAATTCTTTTTATTTTAGAGCCAAAAAGCAAAAATTCCACAAAATTTTGGGAAAAAATGCAGAAATTTCCCTTATTTTGAAGCAAAAACACAGTAATAACCCTAATTTTCAATCAAAAAGGCAAAAATTTCCCAAATTTTGGGGCAAAAAGTTAGAAATTCCCCTTATTTTGGGGCAAAAATGCTGAAATTCCCCTTATTATGGAGCAAAAATGCAAAAATTTTTCTTATTTCAGGTCAAAAAGACAGAAATTCTCCTTATTTTAAACCAAAAATACAGACATTACTCTTATTTAAGCCAAAAAGACTAAATTCCCCTTATTTTTGGGCAAAATTGCAGAAATTTTTTTTATCTTGGGAAAAAATGCAGAAATTTTTCTTATTTCCGGTCAAAAAGGCAGAAATATCGCTTTTTTGGGGTCAAAAATTCAGAAATTACCCTTATTTTAGGGCAATAAGACTTAAATTTTCGATTTTTGTGCCAAAAAAACAGAAATTCTTATTTTAGGGCAAAAAGGAAGAAATTCCACTTAATTTTGGACAAAAATGCAGAAATTTCTTTTATTTAGGGTAAAAAGACAGTAATACCCCAAATTTTGTGCTAAAGCAGAAATTTCCCTAATTTTGGAGCAGAATTGAAGAAATTTCCCTTATTTTGGGGCAAAATTGCAGTAATACCCCTAATTTTGTGTCAAAATTCCAGAAATTCCCTTTATTTTAAGGCAAAATTGCAGAAATTCTCCTTATTTGGGGGCAAAAATGCTGAAAATCCTCTTATTTTGGAGCAAAATTGCAGAAATTTTTCTTATTTTAGGGCAAAAAGACAGAAATTCTCTTTATTTCAGGGCAAAAATACAGAAATTCCCCTTATTTTGGTGCAAAAATGCAGAAATTCCCTTTATTTTAAGCCAAAAATACAGAAATTACCCTTATTTTAGGGCAAAAATACTAAATTCCCCCTATTTTGGGGCAGAAAAGTAAATTCCCCTTATTTTAAGACAAAAAGCCAGAAATTCCCTTTATTTTTGGGCAAAAATGCAGAAATTTCTTTTAATTTGGGGCAAAAATGCAGAAATTCCTTTTATTTTGGGCCAAATAGGCAGAAATTTCCCTTATTTTGTGGCTAAAGGATAGAAATTTAAATTATGTTAAGATAAAATTGCAGAAATTTCCCTTATTTTGTGGCAAAAATGCAGAACTTTCCATTATTTTGGGGTAAAAAGGCAGAACTTTCCCTTATTTTAGAACAAAATTGCAGAAATTTGACATATTTTGGGGCAAAAATGCAGTAATGCTTCTAATTAGGGGGCAAAATTCAGAAATTTCTCTAATTTTGGTTCAAAATACAGAAATTCCTCTTATTTTGGGGCAAAAATGCAGAAATTTCTCTTTTTTGGGGACAAAATTGCAGAAATTTTTTTTATTTTGAAGTAAATTTCAGAAATTTCCCTTATTTTGGTGCAAAAACACAGTAATAACCCTAATTTTGGGGCAAAAAGGCAAAAATTTTTCTAATTTTGGGGTAAAAAGTCAGAAATTCCCCTTATTTTGGGGCAAAAATGCTGAAATTCTTCTTATTTTGGGGCAAAAAGGCAGAAATTCTTCTTATTTTATAGCAAAAAGGCAGAAATTTCCCTTATTTTGGGGCAAAATTGTAGAAATTTCCCTTATCTTGAGGCAAAAATGCAGAAATTTCCCTTATTTTGGGTCGAAAATGCAGAAATTCCACTTATTTGGGGTTAAAAATGCAGAAATAACCCTTATTTTAGGGCAAAAAACTGAAATTCCCCTTATTTTGTGCCAAAAGGGCAGAAATTCTTATTTTAGGGCAAAAAGACAGAAATTCCACTTAATTTTGGGAAAAAATGCAGACATTTTTCTTATTTGGGGCAAAAAGAGAGTAATGCCCCTAATTTTGGGTCAAAAAGGCAGAAATTCCCCTAATTTTGGAGCAAAATTGCAGAAATTTCCCTTATTTGGGGGCAAAATTGCAGTAATTCCCCTAATTTTCTGTCAAAATTGCAGAAATTCCCTTTATTTTGGGGCAAAATTGCACAAATTCCCCATTATTTTGGAGCAAAATTGCAGTAATACCCCTAATTTTGGGTCAAAAAGGCAGAAATTTTCCTTCTTTTGGGGCAAAATGCAGAAATTCTCCTTATTTAGGGGCAAAAATGCAGAAATTTCCATTTTTTGGGACAAAATTGCAGAAATTTCCCTTAATTTGGGGCAAAATTGCAGAAATTTCTTTTATCTTGGGAAAAAAATGCAGAACTTCCTCTTATTTCGGGTCAAAAAGACAGAAATTCCGCTTATTTGTGGTCAAAAATGCAGAAATTACCCTTATTTTAGGGCAAAAAGACTGAAATTCCTCATATTTTGTGCCAAAAAAACAGAAATTCTTATTTTAGGGCAAAAAGGAAGAAATTCCACTTAATTTTGGACAAAAATGCAGAAATTTCTCTTATTTGGGGTAAAAAGACAGTAATGCTCCTAATTTTGTGTCAAAAATGCAGAAATTCCCCTAATTTTGGAGCAAAATTGCAGAAATTTCCCTTATTTTGGGGCAAAATTGCAGTAATTCCCCTAATTTTGTGTCAAAATTTCAGAAATTCCATTTATTTTGAGGCAAAATTGCAGAAATTCCCCTTATTTGGAAGCAAAAATGCTGAAATTCCCCTTATTTTGGAGCAAAAACACAGAAATTTTTCTTATTTTAGGACATAAAGACAGAAATTCTCCTTATTTCAGGGCAAAAATACAGAAATTCTTCTTATTTTGGGGCAAAAATGCAGAAATTCCCCTTATTTTAAGACAAAAATTCAGAAATTACCCTTATTTTAATGCAAAATGACTAAATTCCCCCTATTTTGGGACAAAAAGGTAAATTCCCCTTATTTTAGGGAAAAAAGGCAGAAATTCCCCTTATTTTTGGGCAAAAATGCAGAAATTTCCCTTTTTTTGGGACAAAATTGCAGAAATTTCCTTTATTTTGAGGCAAATTGCAGAAATTTCCCTTATTTTCTGGCAAAAATTCTGTAATGCTTCTAATTTTGGGGCAAAAATCAGAAATTCCATTAGTTTTTGGGCAAAATGTAGAAATTCCCCTTTTTGTGGGACAACATTGCAGAAATTTCCCTTTTTTGGAACAAAATTGCAGAAATTTCCCTTATTTTTGGACAAAATTGCAGAATTTTTTCTTATCTTGTGGCAAAAATGCAGAAATTCCCCTTATTTCAGGTAAAAATGCAGAAATTCTGCTTATTTGGGGGAAAATTCTTTAAATTACCCTTATTTTAGGGAAAAAGCCTGAAATTTCCCTTATTTTGTGCCAAAAAGGCAGAAATTCTTTTTATTTTAGAGCCAAAAAGCAAAAATTCCACAAAATTTTGGGAAAAAATGCAGAAATTTCCCTTATTTTGGGGCAAAAATGCTGAAATTCCCCTTATTATGGAGCAAAAATGCAAAAATTTTTCTTATTTCAGGTCAAAAAGACAGAAATTCTCCTTATTTTAAACCAAAAATACAGACATTACTCTTATTTAAGCCAAAAAGACTAAATTCCCCTTATTTTTGTGCAAAATTGCAGAAATTTTTTTTATCTTGGGAAAAAATGCAGAAATTTTTCTTATTTCCGGTCAAAAAGGCAGAAATATCGCTTTTTTGGGGTCAAAAATTCAGAAATTACCCTTATTTTAGGGCAATAAGACTTAAATTTTCGATTTTTGTGCCAAAAAAACAGAAATTCTTATTTTAGGGCAAAAAGGAAGAAATTCCACTTAATTTTGGACAAAAATGCAGAAATTTCTTTTATTTAGGGTAAAAAGACAGTAATACCCCAAATTTTGTGCTAAAGCAGAAATTTCCCTAATTTTGGAGCAGAATTGAAGAAATTTCCCTTATTTTGGGGCAAAATTGCAGCAATACCCCTAATTTTGTGTCAAAATTCCAGAAATTCCCTTTATTTTAAGGCAAAATTGCAGAAATTCTCCTTACTTGGGGGCAAAAATGCTGAAAATCCTCTTATTTTGGAGCAAAATTGCAGAAATTTTTCTTATTTTAGGGCAAAAAGACAGAAATTCTCTTTATTTCAGGGCAAAAATACAGAAATTCCCCTTATTTTGGTGCAAAAATGCAGAAATTCC
The DNA here is from genome assembly GCF_963924665.1 of Micromys minutus. Taxonomy (NCBI): domain Eukaryota; kingdom Metazoa; phylum Chordata; class Mammalia; order Rodentia; family Muridae; genus Micromys; species Micromys minutus. Next base: position 29,515,329 of record NC_137963.1, read on the forward strand.
CTTTATTTTAAGGAAAAAATACAGAAATTACCCTTATTTTAGGGCAAAAATACTAAATTCCCCCTATTTTGGGGCAGAAAAGTAAATTCCCCTTATTTTAAGACAAAAAGCCAGAAATTCCCTTTATTTTTGGGCAAAAATGCAGAAATTTCTTTTAATTTGGGGCAAAAATGCAGAAATTCCTTTTATTTTGGGCCAAATAGGCAGAAATTTCCCTTATTTTGTGGCTAAAGGATAGAAATTTAAATTATGTTAAGATAAAATTGCAGAAATTTCCCTTATTTTGTGGCAAAAATGCAGAACTTTCCATTATTTTGGGGTAAAAAGGCAGAACTTTCCCTTATTTTAGAACAAAATTGCAGAAATTTGACATATTTTGGGGCAAAAATGCAGTAATGCTTCTAATTAGGGGGCAAAATTCAGAAATTTCTCTAATTTTGGTTCAAAATACAGAAATTCCTCTTATTTTGGGGCAAAAATGCAGAAATTTCTCTTTTTTGGGGACAAAATTGCAGAAATTTTTTTTATTTTGAAGTAAATTTCAGAAATTTCCCTTATTTTGGTGCAAAAACACAGTAATAACCCTAATTTTGGGGCAAAAAGGCAAAAATTTTTCTAATTTTGGGGTAAAAAGTCAGAAATTCCCCTTATTTTGGGGCAAAAATGCTGAAATTCTTCTTATTTTGGGGCAAAAAGGCAGAAATTCTTCTTATTTTAGAGCAAAAAGGCAGAAATTTCCCTTATTTTGGGGCAAAATTGTAGAAATTTTCCTTATCTTGAGGCAAAAATGCAGAAATTTCCCTTATTTCGGGTCAAAAATGCAGAAATTCCACTTATTTGGGGTTAAAAATGCAGAAATAACCCTTATTTTAGGGCAAAAAACTGAAATTCCCCTTATTTTGTGCCAAAAGGGCAGAAATTCTTATTTTAGGGCAAAAAGACAGAAATTCCACTTAATTTTGGGAAAAAATGCAGACATTTTTCTTATTTGGGGCAAAAAGAGAGTAATGCCCCTAATTTTGGGTCAAAAAGGCAGAAATTCCCCTAATTTTGGAGCAAAATTGCAGAAATTTCCCTTATTTGGGGGCAAAATTGCAGTAATTCCCCTAATTTTCTGTCAAAATTGCAGAAATTCCCTTTATTTTGGGGCAAAATTGCACAAATTCCCCATTATTTTGGAGCAAAATTGCAGTAATACCCCTAATTTTGGGTCAAAAAGGCAGAAATTTTCCTTCTTTTGGGGCAAAATGCAGAAATTCTCCTTATTTAGGGGCAAAAATGCAGAAATTTCCATTTTTTGGGACAAAATTGCAGAAATTTCCCTTAATTTGGGGCAAAATTGCAGAAATTTCTTTTATCTTGGGAAAAAAATGCAGAACTTCCTCTTATTTCGGGTCAAAAAGACAGAAATTCCGCTTATTTGTGGTCAAAAATGCAGAAATTACCCTTATTTTAGGGCAAAAAGACTGAAATTCCTCATATTTTGTGCCAAAAAAACAGAAATTCTTATTTTAGGGCAAAAAGGAAGAAATTCCACTTAATTTTGGACAAAAATGCAGAAATTTCTCTTATTTGGGGTAAAAAGACAGTAATGCTCCTAATTTTGTGTCAAAAATGCAGAAATTCCCCTAATTTTGGAGCAAAATTGCAGAAATTTCCCTTATTTTGGGGCAAAATTGCAGTAATTCCCCTAATTTTGTGTCAAAATTTCAGAAATTCCATTTATTTTGAGGCAAAATTGCAGAAATTCCCCTTATTTGGAAGCAAAAATGCTGAAATTCCCCTTATTTTGGAGCAAAAACACAGAAATTTTTCTTATTTTAGGACAAAAAGACAGAAATTCTCCTTATTTCAGGGCAAAAATACAGAAATTCTTCTTATTTTGGGGCAAAAATGCAAAAATTCCCCTTATTTTAAGACAAAAATTCAGAAATTACCCTTATTTTAATGCAAAATGACTAAATTCCCCCTATTTTGGGACAAAAAGGTAAATTCCCCTTATTTTAGGGCAAAAAGGCCGAAATTCCCCTTATTTTTGGGCAAAAATGCAGAAATTTCTTTTAATTTGGGACCAAAATGCAGAAATTCCTTTTATTTTGGGCCAAATAGGCAGAAATTTCCCTTATTTTGGGGCTAAAGGATAGAAATTTAACTTATGTTAGAATGAAATTGCAGAAATTTCCCTTATTTTGTGGCAAAAATGCAGAAATTCCCATTATTTTGGGTAAAAAGTCAGAACTTTTCCTTATTTTGGAACAAAATTGCAGAAATTTCTCATATTTTGGGCAAAAATGCAGTAATGCTTCTAATTTGGGGGCAAAATTTAGAAATTTCTCTAATTTTGGATCAAAATACAGAAATTCCTCTTATTTTGGGGCAAAAATGCAGAAATTTCCCTTTTTTGGGACAGAATTGCAGAAATTTTTTTGATTTTGAGGTAAATTGCAGAAATTTCCCTTATTTTGTGGCAAAAATTCTGTAATGCTTCTAATTTTGGGGCAAAAATCAGAATTTACATTAGTTTTGGGGCAAAAAGGCAGAAATTCCCCTTTTTGTGGGACAACATTGCAGAAATTTCCCTTTTTTGGAACAAAATTGCAGAAATTTCCCTTATTTTTGGGCAAAATTGCAGAAATTTTCCTTATCTTGTGGCAAAAATGCAGAAATTCCCCTTATTTCAGGTAAAAAGGCAGAAATTCCGCTTATTTGGGGAAAATTCTTGAAATTACCCTTATTTTAGGGAAAAAGTCTGAAATTTCCCTAATTTTGTGCCAAAAAAACAGAAATTATTCTTATTTTAGAGCAAAAAAGCAGAAATTCCACAAAATTTTGGGAAAAAATGCAGAAATTTCCCTTATTTTGAAGCAAAAACACAGTAATAACCCTAATTTTGAAGCAAAAAGGCAAAAATTTCCCAAATTTTGGGGCAAAAAGTCAGAAATTCCCCTTATTTTGGGGCAAAAATGCTGATATTCCCCTTATTATGGAGCAAAAATACAAAAATTTTTTTTATTTCAGGTCAAAAAGACAGAAATTCCCCTTATTTTAAACCAAAAATATAGAAATTACTCTTATTTAAGCCAAAAAGACTAAATTCCCCTTATTTTTGGGCAAAATTGCAGAAATTTTTTTTATCTTGGGAAAAAATGCAGAAATTTTTCTTATTTCCGGTCAAACGGGCAGAAATATCGCTTTTTTGGGGTCAAAAATTCAGAAATTACCCTTATTTTAGGGCAATAAGACTTAAATTTTCCATTTTTTGTGCCAAAAAAACAGAAATTCTTATTTTAGGGCAAAAAGAAAGAAATTCCACTTAATTTTGGACAAAAATGAAGAAATTTCCCTTATTTAGGGTAAAAAGACAGTAATGCCCTAAATTTTGTGCTAAAGCAGAAATTTCCCTAATTTTGGAGCAAAATTGAAGAAATTTCCCTTATTTTGGGGCAAAATTGCAGTAATACCCCTAATTTTGTTTCAAAATTCCAGAAATTCCCTTTATTTTAAGGCAAAATTGCTGAAATTCTCCTTATTTGGGGGCAAAAATGCTGAAATTCCTCTTATTTTGGAGCAAAATTGCAGAAATTTTTCTTATTTTAGGGCAAAAAGACAAAAATTCTCCTTATTTCAGAGCAAAAATACAGAAATTCCCCTTATTTTGGTGCAAAATGCAGAAATTTCCTTTATTTTAAGCCAAAAATACAGAAATTACCCCTATTTTAGCGCAAAAATACTAAATTCCCCCTATTTTGGGGCAAAAAGTAAATTCCTTTTATTTTAGGACAAAAAGCCAGAAATTCCCTTTATTTTTGGGCAAAAATGCAGAAATTTCTTTTAATTTGGGGCAAAATGCAGAAATTCCTTTTATTTTGGGCCAAATAGGCAGAAATTTCCCTTATTTTGTGGCTAAAGGATAGAAATTTAAATTATGTTAAGATAAAATTGCAGAAATTTCCTTTATTTTGTGGCAAAAATGCAGAACTTTCCATAATTTTGGGGTAAAAATGCAGAACTTTCCCTTATTTTAGAACAAAATTGCAGAAATTTGACATATTTTGGGGCAAAAATGCAGTAATGCTTCTAATTAGGGGGCAAAATACAGAAATTTCTCTAATTTTGGGTCAAAATACAGAAATTCCTCTTATTTTGGGGCAAAAATGCAGAAACTTCTCTTTTTTGGAGACAAAATTGCAGAAATTTTTTTTATTTTGAGGTAAATTTCAGAAATTTCCCTTATTTTGGTGCAAAAACACAGTAATAACCATAATTTTGGGGCAAAAAGGCAAAAATTTTTCTAATTTTGGGGTAAAAAGTCAGAAATTCCCCTTATTTTGGGGCAAAAATGCTGAAATTCCCCTTATTTTGGGGCAAAAATGCAGAAATTCTTCTTATTTTAGAGCAAAAAGGCAGAAATTTCCCTTATTTTGGGGCAAAATTGTAGAAATTTCTTTTATCTTGGGGCAAAAATGCAGAAATTTCCCTTATTTCGGGTCAAAAATGCAGAAATTCCACTTATTTGGTGTTAAAAATGCAGAAATAACCCTTATTTTAGGGCAAAAAACTGAAATTCCCCTTATTTTGTGCGTAAAGGGCAGAAATTCTTATTTTAGGGCAAAAAGACAGAAATTCCACTTAATTTTGAAAAAAAATGCAGACATTTTTCTTATTTTGGGCAAAAAGACAGTAATGCCCCTAATTTTGGGTCAAAAAGGCAGAAATTCCCCTAATTTTGGAGCAAAATTGCAAAAATTTCCCTTATTTGGGGGCAAAATTGCAGTAATTCCCCTAATTTTCTGTCAAAATTGCAGAAATTTCCTTTATTTTGGGGCAAAATTGCACAAATTCCCCATTATTTTGGAGCAAAATTGCAGTAATACCCCTAATCTTTGGTCAAAAAGTCAGAAATTTTCCTTCTTTTGGGGCAAAATGCAGAAATTCTCCTTATTTAGGGGCAAAAATGCAGAAATTTCCATTTTTTGGGACAAAATTGCAGAAATTTCCCTTAATTTGGGGGAAAAAGACAGTTATGCTCCTAATTTTGTGTCAAAAATGCAGAAATTCCCCTAATTTTGGAGCAAAATTGCAGAAATTTCCCTTATTTTGGGGCAAAATTGCAGTAATTCCCCTAATTTTGTGTCAAAATTCCAGAAATTTCCTTTATTTTGAGGCAAACTTGCAGAAATTTCCCTTATTTGGAAGCAAAAATGCTGAAATTCCCCTTATTTTGGAGCAAAAACGCAGAAATTTTTCTTATTTTAGGACAAAAAGACAGAAATTCTCCTTATTTCAGGGCAAAAGTGCAGAAATTCCCCTTATTTTGGGGCAAAAATGCAGAAATTCCCCTTATTTTAAGACAAAAATTCAGAAATTACCCTTATTTTAATGCAAAAAGACTAAATTCCCCCTATTTTGGGACAAAAAGGTAAATTCCCCTTATTTTAGGGCAAAAAGGCAGAAATTCCCCTTATTTTTGGGCAAAAATGCAGAAATTTCTTTTAATTTGGGACAAAAATGCAGAAATTCCTTTTATTTTGGGCCAAATAGGCAGAAATTTCCCTTATTTTGGGGCTAAAGGATAGAAATTTAACTTATGTTAGAATAAAATTGCAGAAATTTCCCTTATTTATTGGCAAAAATGCAGAAATTCCCATTATTTTGGGTAAAAAGTCAGAACTTTTCCTTATTTTGGAACAAAATTGCAGAAATTTCTCATATTTTGGGCAAAAATGCAGTAATGCTTCTAATTTGGGGGCAAAATTTAGAAATTTCTCTAATTTTGTGTCAAAATACAGAAATTCCTCTTATTTTGGGGCAAAAATGCAGAAATTTCCCTTTTTTGGGACAGAATTGCAGAAATTTTTTTGATTTTGAGGTAAATTGCAGAAATTTCCCTTATTTTGTGGCAAAAATTCTGTAATGCTTCTAATTTTGGGGCAAAAATCAGAAATTCCATTAGTTTTGGGGCAAAAAGGCAGAAATTCCCCTTTTTGTGGGACAACATTGCAGAAATTTTCCTTTTTTGGAACAAAATTGCAGAAATTTCCATTATTTTTAGGCAAAATTGCAGAAATTTTCCTTATCTTGTGGCAAAAATGCAGAAATTCCCCTTATTTCAGGTAAAAAGGCAGAAATTCCGCTTATTTGGGGAAAATTCTTGAAAATACCCTTATTTTAGGGAAAAAGCCTGAAATTTCCCTTATTTTGTGCCAAAAAGGCAGAAATTCTTCTTATTTTAGAGCAAAAAGGCAGAAATTCCACAAAATTTTGGGCAAAAATGCAGAAATTTCCCTTATTTTAGCAAAACTACATTAATACCCCTAATTTTGGGGAAAAGGCAAAAATTACCCTAATTTCGGGGCAAAAAGTCAGAAAATCCCCTTATTTTAGGGCAAAAATGCTAAAATTCCCCTTATTATGGTGCAAAAATGCAGAAATTTTTCTTATTTCAGGACAAGAAGACAGAAATTCTTTTTATTTTAAACCAAAAAATACAGAAATTACTCTTATTTTAGGCCAAAAATACTAAATTCCCCTTATTTTGGGGTAAAAAGGCAGAAATTCCACTTTTCTTGGGACAACATTGCAGAAATTTCCATTTTTTGGAACAAAATTGCAGAAATTACCCCTATTTTTGGGCAAAATTGCAAAAATTTCCTTTATCTTGTGGCAAAAATGCAGAAATTCCCCTTATTTCAGGTCAAAAAGGCAGAAATTTTGCTTATTTGGGGGAAAACTCTTGAAATTACTCTTATTTTAGGGAAAAAGCGTGAAATTTCCCTTATTTTGTGCCAAAAAGGCAGAAATTCTTCTTATTTTAGAGCAAACAGGCAGAAATTCCACAAAATTTTGGGCAAAAATGCAGAAATTTCTTTTATTTTGGAGAAAAGACACAGTAATAACCCTAATTTTGGGGCAAAAAGGCAAAAATTTCCCTAATTTAGGGGCAAAAAGTCAGAAATTCCCCTTATTTTGGGGCAAAAATGCTGAAATTCCCATTATTTTGGGGCAAAAAGGCAGAAATTCTTCTTATTTTATAGCAAAAATGCAGAAATTTCCCTTATTTTGGGGTAAAATTGTAGAAATTTTCCTTATCTTGGGGCAAAAATGCAGAAATTTCCCTTATTTCGGGTCAAAAATGCAGAAATTCCACTTATTTGGGGTTAAAAATGCAGAAATAACCCTTATTTTAGGGCAAAAAACTGAAATTCCTTTTATTTTGTGCCAAAAGGGCAGAAATTCTTATTTTAGGGCAAAAAGACAGAAATTCTACTTAATTTTGGGAAAAAAATGCAGAAATTTCTCTTATTTGAGGCAAAAAGACAGTAATGCCTCTAATTTTGTGTCAAAAAGGAAGAAATTCCCCTAATTTTGGAGCAAAATTGCAGAAATTTCCCTTATTTGGGGGCAAAATTGCAGTAATTCCCCTAATTTTCTGTCAAAATTGCAGAAATTCCCTTTATTTTGGGGTAAAATTGCACAAATTCCCCATTATTTTGGAGCAAAATTGCAGTAATACCTTTAATTTTGGGTCAAAAAGGCAGAAATTTTCCTTCTTTTGGGGCAAAATGCAGAAATTCTCCTTATTTAGGGGCAAAAATGCAGAAATTTCCATTTATTGGGACAAAATTGCAGAAATTTCCCTTATTTTGGGGCATAATTGCAGAAATTTCTTTTATTTCGGGGAAAAAATGCTGAACTTCCCCTTATTTCGGGTCAAAAGGACAGAAATTCCGCTTATTTGTGGTCAAAAGTGCTGAAATTACCCTTATTTTAGGGCAAAAAGACTGAAATTCCCCATATTTTGAGCCAAAAAAAAAAACAGAAATTCTTATTTTAGGGCAAAAAAGAAGAAATTCCACTTAATTTTGGACAAAAATGCAGAAATTTCCCTTATTTGGGGCAAAAAGACAGTAATGCCCCTAATTTTGTGTCAAAAAGACAGAAATTCCCCTAATTTTGGAGCAAATTTGCAGAAATTTCCCTTATTTTGGGGCAAAATTGCAGTAATTCCCCTAATTTTGTGTCAAAATCCAGAAATTCCCTATATTTTGGGGCAAAATTGCAGAAATTCCCCTTATTTGGGGGCAAAAATGCTGAAATTCTTCTTATTTTAAAGCAAAAATGCAGAAATTTTCCTTATTTCAGGGCAAAAAGACAGGAATTCTCTTTATTTCTGGGCAAAAATATAGAAATTCCCCTTATTTTGGGGCAAAAATGCAGAAATTCCACTTATTATAAGCCAAAAATAAAGAAATTACCCTTATTTTAGGGCAAAAAAACTAATTCCCCTTATTTTGGGGCAAAAAGGTAAATTCCCCTTATTTTAGGGCAAAAAGCAAGAAACTCCCCATATTTTTGGGCAAAAATGCAGAAATTTCTTTTAATTTGGGGCAAAAATGCAGAAATTCCCCTTATTTTGGGCCAAATAGGCAGAAATTTCCCTTATTTTGGGGCTAAAGGATAGAAATTTAATTTATTTTATAATAAAATTGCAGAAATTTCCCTTAATTTGTGGCAAAAATGCAGAAATTCCCATTATTTTGGGGTAAAAAGGCAGAACTTTCACTTATTTTGGAACAAAATTGCAGAAATATCCCATATTTTGGAGCAAAAATGCAGTAATGCTTTTACTTTTGGGGTAAAATTCAGAAATTTTTCTAATTTTGGGTCAAAATACAGAAATTCCTCTTATTTTGGGGCAAAAATGCAGAAATTTCTATTTTCTTGGGACAAAATTGCAGAAATTTCCTTTATTTTGAGGCAAATTGCAGAAATTTCCCTTATATTGTAGCAAAAATTCTGTAATGCTTCTAATTTTGGGGCAAAAATCAGAAATTCCATTAGTTTTGGGGCAAAAAGGCAGAAATTCCCCTTTTTGTGGGACAACATTGCAGAAATTTCTCTTTTTTGGAACAAAATTGCAGAAATTTCCCTTATTTTTGGGCAAAATTGCAGAAATTTCCATTATCTTGTAGCAAAAATGCAGAAATTCCCCTTATTTCAGGTCAAAAAGGCAGAAATTCCGCTTATTTGGGGGAAAATTTTTGAAATTCCCCTTATTTTAGGGAAAAAGCCTGAAATTTCCCTTATTTTGTGCCAAAAAAGAAGAAATTCTTATTTTAGTGCAGAAAGGCAGAAATTCCAAAAAATTTTGGGCCAAAATGCAAAAATTTCCTTTATTTTGTAGCAAAAACACAGTAATAACCCTCAATTTGGGGCAAAATGGCAAAAATTTAACTAATTTTGTGTCAAAAATTCAGAAATTCCCCTTATTTTGGGGCAAAAATGCTGAAATTCCCCTTATTATGGAGCAAAAATGCAAAAATTTTTCTTATTTCAGGTCAAAAAGACAGGAATTCTCCTTATTTTAAACCAAAAATACAGAAATTACTCTTATTTTATGCCAAAAAGACTAAATTCTCCTTATTTGGGGGCAAAATTGCAGAAATTTCTTTTATCTTGGGAAAAAATGCAGAAATTCCCCTTATTTCCTGGCAAAAAGGCAGAAATTCTGCTTATTTGGGGTCAAAAATGCAGAAATTACCCTTATTTTAGGGCAAAAAGACTAAAATTTCCCATTTTTTGTGCCAAAAAAACAGAAATTCTTATTTTAGGGCAAAAAGGAAGAAATTCCACTTAATTTTGAACAAAAATGCAGAAATTTCCCTTATTTGGGGTAAAAAGACAGTAATGCCCCTAATTTTGTGTCAAAAATGCAGAAATTCCCTTAATTTTGGAGCAAAATTGCAGAAATTTCCCTTTTTTGGGCAAAATGGCAGTAATTCCCCTAATTTTCTGTCAAAATTTTAGAAATTCCCTTCATTTTGAGGCAAAATTGCAGAAATTCCCCTTATTTGGGGGCAAAGATGCTGAAATTCCCTTTATTTTGGAGCAAAAATGCAGAAATTTTTCTTATTTTAGGGCAAAAAGACAGAAATTCTTTTTATTTCAGGGCAAAAATACAGAAATTCCCCTTATTTTGGGGCAAAAATGCAGAAATTCCCCTTATTTTAAGACAAAAATACAGAAATTACCCTTATTTTAGGGCAAAAAGACTAAATTCCCCCTATTTTGGGACAAAAAAGTAAATTTCCCTTATTTCAGGGCAAAAATACAGAAATTCCTTTTATTTCAGGTAAAAAAAGCAGAAATTCCGCTTATTTGGGGGAAAATTCTTGAAATTACTCTTATTTTAGGGAAAAAGCCTGAAATTTCCCTTATTTTGTGCCAAAAAGGCAGAAATTCTTCTTATTTTAGAGCAAAAAGGCAGGAATTTCCCTTATTTTGGGGCAAAATTGTAGAAATTTCCCTTATCTTGGAGCAAAAATGAAGAAATTCCCCTTATTTCAGGTCAAAACTGCAGAAATTCCACTTATTTGGGGTTAAAAATGCAGAAATAACCCTTATTTTAGGGCAAAAAACAGAAATTCCCCTTATTTTGTGCCAAAAGGGCAGAAATTCTTATTTTAGGGCAAAAAGACAGAAATTCCACTTAATTTTGGGAAAAAATGCAGAAATTTCCCTTATTTGGGGCAAAAAGACAGTATTGCCCTTAATTTTGGGTCAAAAAGGCAGAAATTCCCCTAATTTTGGAGCAAAATTGAAGAAATTTCCCTTATTTGGAGGCAAAATTACAGTAATTCATTTAATTTTCTGTCAAAATTGCAGAAATTCCTTTTATTTTGGGGCAAAATAGCACAAATTCCCCATTATTTTGGAGCAAAATTGCAGTAATACCCCTAATTTTAGGTCAAAAAGGCAGAAATTTTCTTTCTTTTGGGGCAAAACTGTAGAAATTCCACTTATTATGGAGCAACATTGCATAATTTTCCCTTATTATTGGGCAAAAAGGAAGTAATGCCCCTAATTTTGGGGCAAAAAGGCACTAATTTTTCTAATTTTGGGGCAAAATGCAGAAATTCTCCTTATTTAGGGGCAAAAATGCAGAAATTTCCATTTTTTGGGAAAAAATTGCAGAAATTTCCCTTATTTTGGTGCAAAATTGCAGAAATTTCTTTTATCTTGGGGAAAAAATGCAGAACTTCCCCTTATTTCAGGTCAAAAAGACAGAAATTCCGCTTATTTGTGGTCAAAAATGCAGAAATTACCCTTATTTTAGGGCAAAAATACTGAAATTCCCCATATTTTGTGCCAAAAAAACAGAAATTCTTATTTTAGGGCAAAAAGGAAGAAATTCCACTTAATTTTGGACAAAAATGCAGAAATTTCCCTTATTTGGGGTAAAAAGACAGTAATGACCCTAATTTTGTGTCAAAAAGGCAGAAATTCCCCTAATTTTGGAGCAAAATTGCAGAAATTTCCCTTATTTTAGGGCAAAATTGCAGTAATTCCCCTAATTTTGTGTCAAAATTCTAGAAATTTCCTTTATTTTGGGGCAAAATTGTAGAAATTCCCCTTATTTGGGGGCAAAAATGCTGAAATTCTTCTTATTTTAAAGCAAAAATGCAGAAATTTTCCTTATTTTAGGGCAAAAAGACAGAAATTCTCTTTATTACAGGGCAAAAATACAGAAATTTCCCTTATTTTGGGGCAAAAATGCAGAAATTCCCCTTATTTTAAGCCAAAAATCAGAAATTACCCTTATTTTAGGGCAAAAAGACTAATTCCCCATATTTTGGGGCAAAAAGGTAAATTCCTCTTATTTTAGGGCAAAAAGCCAGAAACTCCCCTTATTTTTGGACAAAAATGCAGAAATTTCTTTTAATTTGGGGCAAAAAGGCAGAAATTCCCATTATTTTGGGCCAAATAGGCAGAAATTTCCCTTATTTTGGGGCTAAAGGATAGAAATTTAATTTATTTTATAATAAAATTGAAGAAAATTTCCCTTATTTTGTGGCAAAAATGCAGAAATTCCCATTATTTTGGGGTAAAAGGCAGAACTTTCCCTTATTTTGGAACAAAATTGCAGAAATTTCCCATATTTTAGGCAAAAATGCAGTAATGCTTCTAATTTGGGGGAAAAATTTAGAAATTTTTCTAATTTTGAGTCAAAATACAGAAATTTTTCTTATTTTGGGGCAAAAATGCAGAAATTTCCTTTTTTTGGGACAAAATTGCAGAAATTTTTTTTATTTTGATGTAAATTGCAGAAATTTCCCTTATTTTGTGGCAAAAATTCTGTAATGCTTCTAATTTTGGGGCAAAAATCACTAATTCCATTAGTTTTGGGGCAAAAAGGCAGAAATTCCCCTTTTTGTGGGACAACATTGCAGAAATTTCCTTTTTTTTTTGGAACAAAATTGCAGAAATTTCCCTTATTTTTGGGCAAAATTGCAGAAATTTCCCTTATCTTGTGGCAAAAATGCAGAAATTCCCCTTATTTCAGGTCAAAAAGGCAGAAATACTGCTTATTTGAGGGAAAATTCTTGAAATTACCCTTATTTTAAAGAAAAAGCCTGAAATTTCCCTTAATTTGTGCCAAAAAGGCAGAAATTCTTCTTATTTTAGAGCAAACAGGCTGAAATTCCACAAAATTTTGGGCAAAAATGAAGAAATTTCCCTTATTTTTGAGCAAAAACACAGTAATAACCCTAATTTTGGGGCAAAAATTCAGAAATTCTTCTTATTTTTAGGCAAAAATGCTGAAATTCCCCTTATTTTAAGGCAAAAAGGCAGAAATTCTTCTTATTTTACAGAAAAAAGGCAGAAATTTCCCTTATTTTGGGGCAAAATTGCAGAAATTTCCCTTATATTGGGGCAAAAATGAAGAAATTCCCCTTATTTCGGGTCAAAAATGCAGAAATTCCACTTATTTGGAGTTAAAAATGCAGAAATAACCTTTATTTTAAGGCAAAAAACTGAAATTCCCCTTATTTTGTGCCAAAAGGGCAGAAATTCTTATTTTAGGGCAAAAAGGCAGAAATTCCAATTAATTTTGGGAAAAATGCAGAAATTTCCCTTATTTGGGGCAAAAAGACAGTAATGCCCCTAATTTTGGGTCAAAAAGGCAGAAATTCCCCTAATTTTGCAACAAAATTGAAGAAATTTCCCTTATTTGGAGGCAAAATTGAAGTAATTCCCCTGATTTTCTGTCAAAATTGCAGAAATTCTTTTTATTTTAAGGCAAAATTGCAGAAATTCCCCTAATTTTGTGTCACAATTCCAGAAATTCCCTTTATTTTGGGGCAAAATTGCAGAAATTCCCCTTATTTGGGGGCAAAAATGCTGAAATTCTTCTTATTTTAAAGCAAAAATGCAGAAATTTTCCTTATTTTATGGCAAAAAGACAGAAATTCTCTTTATTTCAGGGCAAAAATACAGAAATTCCCCTTATTTTGGGGCAAAAATGTAGAAATTCCCCTTATTTTAAGCCAAAAATAGAGAAATTACCCTTATTTTAGGGCAAAAAGACTAATTTCCCCTATTTTCGGGCAAAAAGGTAAATTCCCCTTATTTTAAGGCAATAATCCAGAAACTCCCCTTATTTTTGGGCAAAAATGCAGAAATTACTTTTAATTTGGGGCAAAAATGCAGAAATTTCCCTTATTTTGGGCCAAATAGGCAGAAATTTCCCTTATTTTGGGGCTAAAGGATAGAAATTTAATTTATTTTATAATAAAATTGCAGCAATTTCCCTTATTTTGTGAAAAAATGCAGTAATTCCCATTATTTTGGGGAAAAAGGCAGAACTTTCCTTTATTTTGGAATAAAATTGCAGAAATATCCCATATTTTGGAGCAAAAATGCAGTAATGCTTTTACTTTTGGGGTAAAATTGAGAAATTTCTCTAATTTTGGGTCAAAATACAGAAATTCCTCTTATTTTGGGGCAAAAATGCAGAAATTTCCCTTTTCTTTGGACAAAATTGCAGAAATTTTTTTTATTTTGTGGTAAATTACAGAAATTTCCCTAATTTTGTGGCAAAAATTCTGTAATGCTTCTAATTTTGGGGCAAAAGTCAGAAATTCCATTAGTTTTTGGGAAAAAAGGTAGAAATTCTACTTTTTGTGGGACAACATTGCAGAAATTTCCCTTTTTTGAACAAAATTGCAGAAATTTCCCTTATTTTTGGGCAAAATTGCAGAAATTTCCCTTATCTTGTGGCAAAAATGCAGAAATTCCCCTTATTTCAGGTAAAAAAGGCAGAAATTCCGCTTATTTGGGGGAAAATTTTTGAAATTACCCTTATTTTAAGGAAAAAGCCTGAAATTTCCCTTATTTTGTGCCAAAAAGGCAGAAATTCTTCTTATTTTAGAGCAAAAAGGCAGAAATTCCACAAAATTTTGGGCAAAAATGCAGAAATTTTCCTTATTTTGGGGCAAAAACACAGTAATAACCCTAATTTTGGGACAAAATGGCAAATATTTCCCTAATTTGGGGGTAAAAAGTCAGAAATTCCCCTTATTTTGGGGCAAAAATGCTGAAATTCCCCTTATTATGGAGCAAAAATGCAGAAATTTTTCTTTTTTCAGGTCAAAAAGACAGAAATTCTCATTATTTTAAACCAATAATACAGAAATTACTCTTATTTTAGGCCAAAAAGACTAAATTCCTTTTATTTTGGGGCAAAATTGCAGAAATTTTTTTTATCTTGGGAAAAAATGCAGAACTTCCCCTTATTTCCAGTCAAAAAGGCAGAAATTCTGCTTATTTGGCGTCAAAAATGCAGAAATTACCATTATTTTAGGGCAAAAAGACTAAAATTCCCCATTTTTTGTGCCAAAAAAACAGATATTTTTATTTTAGGGCAAAAAGGAAGAAATTCCACTTAATTTTGGACAAAAATGCAGAAATTTCCATTATTTGGGGTGAAAACACAGTAATGCCCCTAATTTTGTGTCAAAAAGGCAAAAATTTTTTTTAATTTTGGAGCAAAATTTGAGAAATTCCCCTTATTTTGGGGCAAAATTGCAGTAATTCCCCTAATTTTGTGTCAAAATTCCAGAAATTCCTTTTATTTTGAGGCAAAATTGCAGAAATTCCCCTTATTTGGGGGCAAAAATGCTGAAATTCTTCTTATTTTAAAGCAAAAATGCAGAAATTTTCCTTATTTTAGGGCAAAAAACAGAAATTCTCTTTATTTCAGGGCAAAAATACAGAAATTCCCCTTATATTGGGGCAAAATTGCAGAAATTCCCCTTATTTTGGGCCAAATAGGCAGAAATTTCCCTTATTTTATAATAAAATTGCAGAAATTTCCCTTAGTTTGTGACAAAAATGTAGAAATTCCCATTATTTTGGGGTAAAAAGGCAGAACTTTCCCTGATTTTGGAACAAAATTGCAGAAATATCCCATATTTTGGAGCAAAAATGCAGTAATGCTTTTACTTTTGGGGTAAAATTCAGAAATTTCTCTAATTATGGGTCAAAATACAGAAATTCCTCTTATTTTGGGGCAAAAATGTAGAAATTTCCCTTTTCTTGGGACAAAATTGCAGAAATTTCCTTTATTTTGAGGCAAATTGAAGAAATTTCCCTTATTTTGTAGCAAAAATTCTGTAATGCTTATAATTCTGGGGCAAAAATCAGAAATTCCATTAGTTTTGGGGCAAAAAGGCAGAAATTCCCCTATTTGTGGGACAACATTGCAGAAATTTTTCTTTTTTGGAACAAAATTGCAGAATTTCCCTTATTTTTGTGCAAAATTGCAGAAATTTCCCTTATCTTGTGGCAAAAATGCAGAAATTCCCTTTTTTTCAGGTCAAAAAGGCAGAAATTCCGCTTATTTGGGGGAAAATTATTGAAATTACCCTTTTTTAGGGAAAAAGCCTGAAATTTCCCATATTTTGTGCCAAAAAGGCAGAAATTCTTCTTATTTTAGAGCAAAAAGGCAGAAATTCCACAAAATTTTGGGCAGAAATGCAGAATTTTCCCTTATTTTGGAGCAAAAACACAGTAATAACTCTAATTTTGGGGCAAAATGGCAAAAATTTCTCTAATTTTGGGGCAAAAAGTCAGAAATTCCCCTTATTTTAAGGCAAAAATGATGAAATTCCCCTTATTATGGAGCAAAAATGCAGACATTTTTCTTATTTCAGGTCAAAAAGACAGAAATTCTTCTTATTTTAAACCAAAAATACAGACATTACCCTTATTTTAGGCTAAAAAGACTAAATTCCCCTTATTTTGGGGCAAAATTGCAGAAATTTTTTTTATCTTGGGAAAAAATGCAGAAATTCCCCTTATTTCCGGTCAAAAAGGCAGAAATTCTGCTTATTTGGGGTCAAAAATGCAGAAATTACCCTTATTTTAGGGCAAAATACCTAAAATTCCCCATTTTTTGTGCCAAAAAAACAGAAATTCTTATTTTAGGGCAGAAAGGAAGAAATTCCACTTAATTTTGGACAAAAATGCAGAAATTTCTTTTATTTGGGGTAAAAAGACAGTAATGCATCTAATTTTGTGTGAAAAAGGCAGAAATTCCCCTAATTTTGGAGCAAAATTGCAGAAATTTCCCTTATTTTGGGGCAAAATTGCAGTAATTCCCCTAATTTTGTGTCAAAATTCCAGAAATTCCCTTTATTTTGAGGCAAAATTGCAGAAATTCCCCTTATTTGGGGTAAAAATGCTGAAATTCCCCTTAATTTGGAGCAAAAATGCAGAAATTTTTTTTATTTTAGGGCAAAAAGACAGAAATTCTTCTTATTTCAGGGCAAAAATACAAAAATTCCCCTTATTTTGGGGCAAAAATGCAGAAATTCCCCTTATTTTAAGCCAAAAATACAGAAATTATCCTTATTTTAGGGCAAAAAGACTAAATTCCCCCTATTTTGGGACAAAAAGGTAAATTCCCCTTATTTTATGGCAAAAAGGCAGAAATTCCCCTTATTTTTGGGCAAAAATGCAGAAATTTCTTTTAATTTGGTGCAAAAATGCAGAAATTCCTTTTATTTCGGGCCAAATAGGCAGAAATTTCCGTTATTTTGGGGCTAAAGGATAGAAAATTAACTTATGTTAGGATAAAATTGCAGAAATTTCTCTTATTTTGTGGCAAAAATGCAGAAATTCCCATTATTTTGGGGTAAAAAGGCAGAACTTTCCCTTATTTTGGAACAAAATTGCAGAAATTTCCCATATTTTGGGCAAAAATGCAGTAATGCTTCTAATTTGGGGGCACAATACAGAAATTTCTCTAATTTTGGGTCAAAATACAGAAATTCCTCTTATTTTGGGGCAAAAATGCAGAAAATTCCCTTTTTTGGGACAAAATTGCACAAATTTTCTTTATTTTGATGTAAATTGCAGAAATTTTCCTTATTTTGTGGCAAAAATTCTGTAATGCTTCTAATTTTGGGGCAAAAATCAGAAATTCCATTAGTTTTGGGGCAAAAAGGCAGAAATTCTCCTTTTTGTGGGACAAAATTGCATAAATTTCCGTTTTTTAGAACAAAATTGCAGAAATTTCCCTTATTTTTGGGCAAAATTGCAGAAATTTTTCTTATCTTGTGGCAAAAATGCAGAAATTCCCCTTATTTGAGGTCAAAAATGCAGAAATTCCGCTTATTTGGGGGATAATTCTTGAAATTACCCTTATTTTAGGGGAAAAGCCTGAAATTTCCCTTATTTTGTGCCAAAAAGGCAGAAATTCTTCTTATTTTAGAGCAAAAAGGCAGAAATTCCACAAAATTTTGGGCAAAAATGCAGAAATTTCCCTTATTTTTGAGCAAAAACAGAGTAATACCCCTAATTTTGGGAAAAAGGCAAAAATTACCCTAATTTCGGGGCAAAAAGTGAGAAATTCCCCTTATTTTGGGGCAAAAATGCTAAAATTCTTCTTATTATAGAGCAAAAATGTAGAAATTTTCTTGATTTTAGGGCAAAAAACAGAAATTCTCCTTATTTTAGGCCAAAAATACAGAAATTACTATTATTTGAGGCCAAAAAGACTAAATTTTCCTTAATTTGGAGCAAAAAGGCAGAAATTCCCCTTATTTTAGAGCAAAAAAGAAGAAATTCCCCTAATTTGGGGGCAAAAATGCTGAAATTCCTCTTATTTTGGAGCAAAAATGCAGAAATTTTCCTTATTTTAGGGCAAAAAGACAGAAATTCTCCTTATTTCAGAGCAAAAATACAAAAATTTCTCTTTTTTGGGGCAAAAATGCAGAAATTCCCCTTATTTTAAGCCAAAAATACAGAAATTACCCTTATTTTAGAACAAAAAGACTAAATTCCCCCTATTTTGTGCCAAAAAGGTAAATTCCCCTTATTTTAGGGAAAAAAGGCAGAAATTCCCCTTATTTTTGGGCAAAAAGGCAGAAATTCCCCTAATTTGGGGGCAAATGTGCTGAAATTCCCCTTATTTTGGAGCAAAAATGCAGAAATTTTCATTATTTTAGGGCAAAAAGACAGAAATTCTCCTTATTTCAGAGCAAAAATACAAAAATTTCCCTTTTTTGGGGGCAAAAATGCAGAAATTCCCCTTATTTTAAGCCAAAAATACAGAAATTACCCTTATTTTAGGGCAAAAAGACTAAATTCCCCCTATTTTGTGCCAAAAAGGTAAATTCCCCTTATTTTAGGGAAAAAAGGCAGAAATTCCCCTTATTTTTGGGCAAAAATGAAGAAATTTCTCTTTATTTGGGGCAAAAATGCAGAAATTCCTCTTATTTTGGGCCAAATATTCAGAAATTTCTTTTATTTTGGAGTAAAGGATAGAAATTTATCTTATTTTAGGATAAAATTGCAGAAATTTCCCTTATTTTGTGGCAAAAATGCAGAAATTCCACTTATTTTGGGGTAAAAAGGCAGAAATTTCCTTTATTTTGGAACAAAATTGCTGAAATTTCCAATATTTATGGGCAAAAATGCAGTAATGCTTCCAATTTTGGGGCAAAATTCAGAAATTTCACAAATTTTGGGTCAAAAAGGCAGAAATTTCTCTTATTTTGGGACAAAAATGCAGAAATTCCCCTAATTTTGTGTCAAAATTGCCAACATTCCCTTTATTTTGGGGCAAAATTGCAGAAATTCCCCATTATTTTGGAGCAAAATTGCAGAAATTCCTTTAAGTTTGGAGCAGAAAGGTAGAAATTCCTCTTCTTTTGGGGCGAAAAAGTTAAAATTCCACTTATTTTGGAGCAAAATTGCATAATTTTCCCTTATTATTGGGCAAAAAGTCAGTAATGCCCCTAATTTTGAGGCAAAAAGGCAGAAATTACCCTAATTTTGGGGCAAAATCCAGAAATTCCCCTTATTTGCGGCAAAAATGCCAAAATTTCCATTTTTTGGGACAAAATTGCAGAAATTTCCCTTATCTTGGGACGAAAATGCAGAAATTCCCTTAATTTCAGGTCAAAATGCAGAAATTCCGCTAATTTGGGAGCAAATTGCAGAAATTAAACTTAATTTAGGGAAAAAGACTGAAATTCCCCTTATTTTGTGCCAAAAAGGCAGAAATTCTTATTTTAGGGCAAAAAGGCAGTAATTCCACTTAATTTTGGGCAAAAATGCAGAAATTTTTCTTATTTGGGGCAAAAAGACAATAATGCCCCTAATTTTGGGTCAAAAAGGCAAAAATTCCCCTAATTTTGGA
Source organism: Micromys minutus (assembly GCF_963924665.1). Classification (NCBI taxonomy): domain Eukaryota; kingdom Metazoa; phylum Chordata; class Mammalia; order Rodentia; family Muridae; genus Micromys; species Micromys minutus. The sequence continues at coordinate 29,534,818 of NC_137963.1, forward strand.
GCAAAATTGCAGAAATTTCCCAATATTTTGGAGCAAAATTGCAGAAATTCCCCTTATTTTAGGGCAAAAATGCAGAAATTCCGCTAATTATGGGCAAATTGCAGAAATTAAACTTAATTTAGGGAAAAAGACTGAAATTCCCCTTACTTTGTGCCAAAAATGCAGAAATTCTTATTTTAGAACAAAAAGGCAAAAATTCCACTTAATTTTGGGCATCAATGCAGATATTTCCCTTATTTGGGGCAAAAAGAAAGTAATGCCCCAAATTTTGGGTCAAAAAGGCAGAAATTCCCCTAATTTTGGAGCAAAATTGCAGAAATTTTACTTATTTTGGGGCAAAATTGCAGTAATTCCCCTAATTTTGTGTCAAAATTGCAAAAATTCTTTTTATTTTGGGAAAAAATGGAAGAAATGCCCCATTATTTTGGAGCAAAATTGCAGACATTTCTTTTAGTTTGGGGGAAAAAGGCAGAAATTCCCCTTCTTTTAAGGCAAAAATGTAGAAATTCCACTTATTTTGGAGCAAAATTGCATAATTTTCCATTATTATTGGGCAAAAAGGCAGTAATGCCTCTAATTTTTAGGCAAAAAGGCAAAAATTACCCTAAATTTAAGGCAAAATCCAGAAATTCTTCTCATTTGGGGGCAAAAATGCAGAAATTTCCATTTTTTGGGACAAAATTGCAGAAATTTCCCTTATTTTGTGGCAAAATTGCAGAAATTTCCCTTATCTTGGGACAAAAATGCAGAAATTCCGCTTATTTCAGGTCAAAAAGGCAGAAATTCTGCTAATTTGGGGGCACATTGCAGAAATTAAACTTAATTTAGGGAAAAATACCGAAATTCCCCTTATTTTGTGCCATAAAGGCAGAAATTCCTCTTATTTTGGGGCAAAAATGCAGAAATTTCCCTTTTTTTGAAACAAAATTGCAGCATTTTTTTTTATTTTGGGGCAAATTGCAGTAATTTTCCTTGTTTTTGGGTAAAAATGCTGTAATGCTTCTAATTTGGGGCAAAAATTCAGAAATTCCCCTAATTTTGGGGCAAAAGCAGAAATTCCCCTTATTGTGGGACAAAATTGCTAAAATTTTCCTTTTTTGGAACAAAATTGCAGAAATTTCCCTTATTTTGGGGCAAAATTGCAGAAATTTCCTTTATCTTGGGGCAAAAATGTTAGAAATTCCCATTCTTTCAGGTCATAAAGGCAGAAATTCCACTTATTAGAAGGCAAAAATACAGAAAATACCCTTATTTTAGGGCAAAAAGACTGAAATTCCCCTTATTTTGTGCCTTAAAGGCAAAAATTCTTTTTGTTTTAGGGAAAAATCAGAAATTCCACTTAATTTTGGGCAAAAATGCAGAAATTTCCCTTATTTGGGGCAAAAAGAGAGTAATGCCCCTAATTTTGGGAAAAAAGGCAGAAATTCCCCTAATTTTGGGGCAAAACTGCAAAAAATTTCCCTAATTTTCGGGCAAAATTGCAGAAATTCCCCTAATTTTGGGGCAAAAAGTCAGAAATTCCCCTTATTTCGGGGCAAAAATGCTAAAATTCTTCTTATTATAGAGCAAAAATGTAGAAATTTTCTTGATTTTAGGGCAAAAAGACAGAAATTCTCCGTATTTTAGGCCAAAAATACAGAAATTACTATTATTTTAGGCCAAAAAGACTAAATTTTCCTTTATTTGGAGCAAAAAGGCAGAAATTCCCCTTATTTTAGAGCAAAAAGGCAGAAATTCTCCTAATTTGGGGGGAAAAAGGCTGAAATTCACCTTATTTTGGAGCAAAAATGCAGAAATTTTCCTTATTTTAGGGCAAAAAGACAGAAATTCTCCTTATTTCAGAGCAAAAATACAAAAATTTCCCTTTTTTTGGGGCAAAAATGCAGAAATTCCCCTTATTTTAAGCCAAAAATACAGAAATTACCCTTATTTTAGAGCAAAAAGACTAAATTCCCCCTATTTTGTGCCAAAAAGTTAAATTCCCCTTATTTTAGGGAAAAAAAGCAGAAATTCCCCTTATTTTTGGGCAAAAATGAAGAAATTTCTCTTTATTTGGGGCAAAAATGCAGAAATTCCTCTTATTTTGGGCCAAATATTCAGAAATTTCTTTTATTTTGGAGAAAAGAATAGAAATTTATCTTATTTTAGGATAAAATTGCAGAAATTTCCCTTATTTTGTGGCAAAAATGCAGAAATTCCACTTTTTTTGGGGTAAAAAGGCAGAAATTTCCTTTATTTTGGAACAAAATTGCTGAAATTTCCAATATTTATGGGCAAAAATGCAGTAATGCTTCCAATTTTGGGGCAAAAATCAGAAATTTCACAAATTTTGGGTCAAAAAGGCAGAAATTTCTCTTATTTTGGGACAAAAATGCAGAAATTCCCCTAATATTGTGTCAAAATTGCCAACATTCCCTTTATTTTAGGGCAAAATTGCAGAAATTCCCCATTATTTTGGAGCAAAATCGCAGAAATTTCTTTTATTTTGGGGCAAAATTGCAGAAATTTCACTTATTTCAGGGAAAAAAGGCAGAAATTTCTCTTATTTGTGGCAAAAAGCAGTAATTTCTTTTATTTTGGTACAAAATTGCAGAAAATTTTCTTATTTTGGGGCAAAAAGGCAGAAATTCCCCTTATTTTGAGGTAAAAAGGATGAAATTCCCCTTATTTTGGGGCAAAAAGGAAGAAATTTCCCTAATTTGGGGGCAAAAAGCAGACATTTCCTTTATTTGGGGAAAAATTTTAGAAATTTCACTTATTTCAGGGCAAAAAGTCAGAATTTTTTCTTATTTTGAGGCAAAAAGACAGAAATTCCATTTATTTTTGGGGAAAAGGCAGAAATTGCACTTATTTTCTGTCAAAAAGGCGGAAAATCCACTTATTTTAGGGAAAAAAATGAAGAAATTTCCCTTTTTTATGGCAAAAAGGTATACATTCCCTTTATTTCGGGCAAAAAGGCAGAAATTCCCTGTATATTGGAGCAAAATTGCAGAAATTCCCCTAATTTTTGGCCAAAAGTCAGAAATTCCATTTATTTGGGGTAAAACTGCAGAAATTTCACTTATTTCGTGGCAAAATGGCAGAAATTCCCCTTATTTTTGGCGAAAAAGGCAGAAAATCCCCATATTTTGGAGCAAAATTGCAGTAATTCACCTAATTTTGGGGTAAAAAATGCAGTAGTTTTCTTTATTTTGGGGCAAAACGGCAGAAATTTCCCTTAATTCGGGGCTTAAAGCAGAAATTCCCCTTATTTTAGGGCAAAATTGCAGAAATTTCCCTTATTTGTGGGCAAAAAAAAGAATTCCCCTTATTTTGGGGCAAAATTGCAGAAATTTCCCTTATTATGGGGAAAAATTGCAGAAATTTCCCTTATTTTAGGGCAAAATTGCAGAGATTTCAATCATTGTACAGAAAAAAAGCAAAAATTTTTCTTATTTTGTGGCAAAAACGCAGAAATTCGCCTTATTTGGGGGCAAAAAGGCAGAAATTCACCTGATTTTGGAGCAAAATTGCAGAAATTCCCCTAATATTGGGGCAAAAATGCAGAAATTTCTTTTATTTGGGCCAAAAAAGCAGAAGTTCCCCTTATTTTCAGGCAGAAAGGCAGAAATTCCCCGTATTTTGAAGCAAAATTTTAGAAACTCCCCTAATTTGGGGCAAAAAGGCAGAAATTTCCTTTATTTTGGGCAAAAATACAGAAATTCATTTTATTAGGGGGAAAATTAAAAAATTCACCTTATTTTGGGGCAAAATTGAAGAAATTTCACTTATTTTGGAGCAAAATTGCAGAAATTTCTCTTATTTTGTGGCAAAATTTTAGAAATTTCTTTTATTTTGGTACAGAATTGCAGAAATTTTTCTTATTTTGTGGCAAGAAGGCAGAAATTTTCCATATTTTGGGAAAAAAAAGGCAGAAATTTTTCTTATTTTCGGGCAAAATTACAGAAATTTCATTTATTTCAGGGCAAAAAGCAGAAATTTCTTTTATTATGGTACAAAATTTTAAAAATTTCCTTATTTTGGAACAAAAAGGCAGAAATTCCCCATATTTTGGGGCAAAGGCAGAAATTCCTCTTATTTTGAGGTAAAATGCAGAAATTCTGATTATTTAGAGGTAAAATGAAGAAATTCCCCTAATATTGGGGGAAAATGCAGAAATTCCCTTTATTTGGGGGCTAAAAGGCAGATATTTTCGGTATTTTGAAGCAAAATTAAAGAAATTCTCATAATTTTCGGGCAAAAAGGCAGAAATTCTCCTTATTTTGGGGCAAAAAACACAAAATCTCCTTTTTTCGGGGGCAAAATGTCAGAAATTTCCCTTATTTTGGGGCAAATTTGCAGAAATTTTCCTTATTTTGGAGCAAAATCGCAGAAATTTCTTTTATTTTGGGGCAAAATTGCAGAAATTTCACTTATTTCAGGGAAAAAAGGCAGAAATTTCTCTTATTTTGTGGCAAAAAGCAGTAATTTCTTTTATTTTGGTACAAAATTGCAGAAAATTTTCTTATTTTGAGGCAAAAAGGCAGAAATTCCGCTTTATTTGAGGTAAAAAGGATGAAATTCCCCTTATTTTGATGTAAAAAGGCAGAAATTTCCCTCATTTTGGGGCAAAAAGCAGACATTTCCCTTATTTGGGGAAAAATTTTAGAAATTTCACTTATTTCAGGGCAAAAAGTCAGAAATTCCCCTTATTTTGGGGCAAAAAGACAGAAAATCCGTTTATTTTTGGGGGAAAGGCAGAAATTGCTCTCATTTTGAGTCAAAAAGGCGGAAAATCCCGTTATTTTGGGGAAAAAATGAAGAAATTTTTCTTTTTTATGGCCAAAATGTATACATTCCCTTTATTTCGGGCAAAAAGGAAGAAATTCCCTGTATTTTGGAGCAAAATTGCAGAAATTCCTTTAATTTTTGGCAAAAAAGCAGAAATTCCATTTATTTGGGGTCAAACTGCAGAAATTTTACTTATTTCGTGGCAAAATGGCAGAAATTCCCCTTATTTTCGGCGAAAAAGGCAGAAAATCCCCGTATTTTTGAGCAAAATTGCAGTAATTCACATAATTTTGGGGTAAAAAATGCAGTAATTTTCTTTATTTTGGGGCAAAACGGCAGAAATTTCTTTTAAATCTGGGCTTAAGGCAGAAATTCTCCTTATTTTAAGGCAAAATTGCAGAAATTTCCATTATTTGTGGGCAAAAAACAGGAATTCCCCTTATTTTAGGGCAAAATTGCAGAAATTTCCCTTATTATAAGGAAAAATTGCAGAAATTTCCCTTATTTTAGGGCAAAATTGCAAAAATTTCACTTATTTCAGAGAAAAAAAGCAAAAATTTTTCTTATTTTGGGGCAAAAATGCAGAAATTCGCCTTATTTTGGGGCAAAAAGGCAGAAATTCACTTAATTTTGGAGCAAAATTGCAGAAATTCCCCTAATATTGGGGCAAAAATGCAGAAATTTCCTTTATTTGGGCCAAAAAAGCAGAAGTTCCCCTTATTTTCAGGCAAAAAGGCAGAAATTCCCCGTATTTTGAAGCAAAATTTTAGAAACTCCCCTAATTTTGGGGCAAAAAGGCAGAAATTTTCTTTATTTTGGGACAAAAATACAGAACTTCATTTTATTATTGGGCAAAATTAAGAAATTCCCCTTATTTTGGGGCAAAATTGAAGAAATTTCCCTTATTTTGGAGCAAAATTGCAGAAATTTCCCTTATTTTGTGGCAAAATTGTAGAAATTTCTTTTATTTTGGTACAGAATTGCAGAAATTTTTCTTATTTTGTGGCAAGAAGGCAGAAATTTTCCATATTTTGGGGCAAAAAGGCACAAATTTTTCTTATTTTCGGGCAAAATTGCAGAAATTTCATTTATTTCAGGGCAAAAAGCAGAAATTTCTTTTATTATGGTACAAAATTGAAGAAATTTTCCTTATTTTGGAACAAAAAGTCAGAAATTCCCCATATTTTGGGGCAAAGGTAGAAATTCCTCTTATTTTGAGGTAAAATGCAGAAATTCTGCTTATTTAGAGGTAAAATGCAGAAATTCCCCTAATATTGGGGAAAAATGCAGAAATTCCCTTTATTTGGGGGATAAAAGGCAAATATTTTCTGTATATTGAAGCAAAATTGAAGAAATTCTCATGATTTTCGGGCAAAAAGGCAGAAATTCTTCTTATTTTGGGGCAAAAAGACAGAAAATCTCCTTTTTTCAGGGGCAAAAAGTCAGAAATTTCCCTTATTTTTAAGGCAAAATTGCAGAAATTTTCCTTATTTTGGAGCAAAATTGCAGAAATTTCCCTTATTTTTGGGCAAAATTGCAGAAATTTTTCTTATTTTGGGGCAAAAAGGCAAAAATTCCCCTTATTTTGAGGTAAAAAAGGATGAAATTCCCCTTATTTTGGGGCAAAAAGGCTGAAATTCCCCTTATTTGGGGCAAAAAGCAGACATTTCCCTTATTTTGGGAAAAAAATTTAGAAATTTCACTTATTTCTGGGCAAAAAGTCAGAAATTCCCCTTATTTTGGGGCAAAAAGACAGAAATTCCGTTTATTTTTGGGGAAAAGGCAGAAATTGCACTTATGTTGAGTCAAAAAGGAGGAAAATCCCCTTATTTTGGGGAAAAAATAAAGAAATTTACTTTTTTTACAGCAAAAAGTTATACATTCCCTTTATTTTTGGGCAAAAAGGCAGAAATTCCCTGTATTTTGGAGCAAAATTGCAGAAAATCCCCTAATTTTGGGCAAAAAGGCAGAAATTCCATTTATTTGGGGTAAAACTGCAGAAATTTCACTTATTTCATGGCAAAATGACAAAAATTCCCCTTATTTTCTTCAAAAAAGGCAGAAAATCCCAGTATTTTAGAGCAAAATTGCAGTAATTCACCTAATTTTGGGGTAAAAAATGCAGTAATTTTCTTTATTTGGGCCAAAAAACAAAAGTTTCCCTTATTTTCGGGCAAAAAGGCAGAAATTCCTTGTATTTTGAAGCAAAATTTTAGAAACTCCACTAATTTTGGGGCAAAAAGGCAGAAATTCCCTTTATTTTGGGACAAAAATACAGAAATTCACCTTATTATGGGGCATAAAGTCAGAAATTCCCCTTATTTTGGGGCAAAATTGAAGAAATTTCCCTTATATTGGAGCAAAATTGCAGAAATTTCCCTTCTTTTGTTGCAAAATTGTAGAAATTTCTTTTATTTTGGTACAGAATTGCAGAAATTTTTCTTATTTTGTGGCAAGAAGCCAGAAATTTTCCATAATTTGGGGCATAAAGGCACAAATTTTTTTTATTTTTGGGAAATATTGCAGAAATTTCATTTATTTCAGGGCAAAAAGCAGAAATTTCTTTTATTATGGTTCAAAATTGAAGAAATTTTCCTTATTTTGGAACAAAAAGACAGAAATTCCCCATATTTTGGGGCAAAAAGGCAGAAATTCCCCTTATTTTGGGGCAAAATTGCAGAAATTTCTTTTATTTTGGTACAAAATTGCAGAAAATTTTCTTATTTTGGGGCAAAAAGACAGAAATTCCCCTTATTTTGAGGTAAAAAGGATGAAATTCCCCTTATTTTGGGGCAAAAAGGAAGAAATTTCCCTAATTTTGGGGCAAAAAGCAGACAATTCCTTTATTTAGAGAAAAATTTTAGAAATTTCACTTATTTCAGGGCAAAAAGTCAGAATTTTTTCTTATTTTGAGGCAAAAAGACAGAAATTCCATTTATTTTTGGGGAAAAGGCAGAAATTGCACTTATTTTCTGTCAAAAAGGCGGAAAATCCACTTATTTTAGGGAAAAAATGAAGAAATTTCCCTTTTTTATGGCAAAAAGGTATACATTCCCTTTATTTCGGGCAAAAAGGCAGAAATTCCCTGTATATTGGAGCAAAATTGCAGAAATTCCCCTAATTTTTGGCCAAAGGTCAGAAATTCCATTTATTTGGGGTAAAACTGCAGAAATTTCACTTATTTCGTGGCAAAATGGCAGAAATTCTCATTATTTTTGGCGAAAAAGGCAGAAAATCCCCATATTTTGGAGCAAAATTGCAGTAATTCACCTAATTTTGGGCTAAAAAATGCAGTAGGTTTCTTTATTTTGGGGCAAAACGGCAGAAATTTCCCTTAATTCGGGGCTTAAAGCAGAAATTCCCCTTATTTTAGGGCAAAATTGCAGAAATTTCCTTTATTTGTGGGCAAAAAAAAGAATTCCCCTTATTTTGGGGCAAAATTGCAGAAATTTCCCTTATTATAAGGAAAAATTGCAGAAATTTCCTTTTTTTTAGGGCAAAATTGCAGAAATTTCACTTATTTCAGAGAAAAAAAGCAAAAATTTTTCTTATTTTGGGGCAAAAAGGCAGAAATTCGCCTTATTTTGGGGCAAAAAGGCAGAAATTTACCTAATTTTGAAGCAAAATTGCAGAAATTCCCCTAATATTGGGGCAAAAATGCAGAAATTTCCTTTATTTGGGCCAAAAAAGCAGAAGTTCCCCTTATTTTCAGGCAGAAAGGCAGAAATTCCCCGTATTTTGAAGCAAAATTTTAGAAACTCCCCTAATTTTGGGGCAAAAAGGCAGAAATTTCCTTTATTTTGGGCAAAAATACAGAAATTCATTTTATTAGGAGGAAAATTCAGAAATTCCCCTTATTTTGGGGCAAAATTGAAGAAATTTCACTTATTTTGGAGCAAAATTGCAGAAATTTCCCTTATTTTGTGGCAAAATTTTAGAAATTTCTTTTATTTTGGTACAGAATTGCAGAAATTTTTCTTATTTTGTGGCAAGAAGGCAGAAATTTTCCATATTTTGGGGGAAAAAAGGCACAAATTTTTCTTATTTTCGGGCAAAATTACAGAAATTTCATTTATTTCAGGGCAAAAAGCAGAAATTTCTTTTATTATGGTACAAGATTTTAAAAATTTCCTTATTTTAGAACAAAAAGGCAGAAATTCCCCATATTTTGGGGCAAAGGCAGAAATTCCTCTTATTTGAGGTAAAATGCAGAAATTCTGATTATTTAGAGGTAAAATGAAGAAATTCCCCTAATATTGGGGAAAAATGCAGAAATTCCCTTTATTTGGGGGCTAAAAGGCAGATATTTTCGGTATTTTGAAGCAAAATTAAAGAAATTCTCATAATTTTCTGGCAAAAAGGCAGAAATTCTCCTTATTTTGGGGCAAAAAACACAAAATCTCCTTTTTTCGGGGGCAAAATGTCAGAAATTTTCCTTATTTTGGGGCAAATTTGCAGAAATTTTCCTTATTTTGGAGCAAAATCGCAGAAATTTCTTTTATTTTGGGGCAAAATTGCAGAAATTTCACTTATTTCAGGGAAAAAAGGCAGAAATTTCTCTTATTTGTGGCAAAAAGCAGTAATTTCTTTTATTTCGGTACAAAATTGCAGAAAATTTTCTTATTTTGGGGCAAAAAGGCAGAAATTCCGCTTTATTTGAGGTAAAAAGGATGAAATTCCCCTTATTTTGATGTAAAAAGGCAGAAATTTCCCTCATTTTGGGGCAAAAAGCAAACATTTCCTATATTTGGGGAAAAATTTTACAAATTTCACTTATTTCAGGGCAAAAAGTCAGAAATTCCCCTTATTTTGGGGCAAAAAGACAGAAAATCCGTTTATTTTTGGAAGAAAGGCAGAAATTGCTCTTATTTTTAGTCAAAAAGGCGGAAAATCCCGTTATTTTGGGGAAAAATGAAGAAATTTTTCTTTTTTATGGCCAAAATGTATACATTCCCTTTATTTCGGGCAAAAAGGAAGAAATTCCCTGTATTTTGGAGCAAAATTGCAGAAATTCCCCTAATTTTTGGCAAAAAGGCAGAAATTCCATTTATTTGGGGTCAAACTGCAGAAATTTTACTTATTTCGTGGCAAAATGGCAGAAATTCCCCTTATTTTCGGCGAAAAAGGCAGAAAATCCCCGTATTTTGCAGCAAAATTGCAGTAATTCACATAATTTTGGGGTTAAAAAATGCAGTAATTTTCTTTTTTGGGGCAAAACGGCAGAAATTTCCCTTAATTCTGGGCTTAAGGCAGAAATTCTCCTTATTTTAAGGCAAAATTGCAGAAATTTCCATTATTTGTGGTCAAAAAACAGGAATTCCCCTTATTTTAGGGCAAAATTGCAGAAATTTCCCTTATTATAAGGAAAAATTGCAGAAATTTCCCTTATTTTAGGGCAAAATTGCAGAAATTTCACTTATTTCAGAGAACAAAAGCAAAAATTTTTCTCATTTTGGGGCAAAAAAGCAGAAATTCGCCTTATTTTGGGGCAAAAAGGCAGAAATTCACCTAATTTTGGAGCAAAATTGCAGAAATTCCCCTAATATTGGGGCAAAAATGCAGAAATTTCCTTTATTTGGGCCAAAAAAGCAGAAGTTCCCCTTATTTTCAGGCAAAAAGGCAGAAATTCCCCGTATTTTGAAGCAAAATTTTAGAAACTCCCCTAATTTTGGGGCAAAAAGGCAGAAATTTTCTTCATTTTGGGACAAAAATACAGAACTTCATTTTATTATGGGGCAAAATTAAGAAATTCCCCTTATTTTGGGGCAAAATTGAAGAAATTTCCCTTATTTTGGAGCAAAATTGCAGAAATTTCCCTTATTTTGTGGCAAAATTTTAGAAATTTCTTTTATTTTGGTACAGAATTGCAGAAATTTTTCTTATTTTGTGGCAAGAAGGCAGAAATTTTCCATATTTTGGGGGAAAAAAGGCACAAATTTTTCTTATTTTCGGGCAAAATTACAGAAATTTCATTTATTTCAGGGCAAAAAGCAGAAATTTCTTTTATTATGGTACAAAATTTTAAAAATTTCCTTATTTTGGAACAAATAGGCAGAAATTCCCCATATTTTGGGGCAAAGGCAGAAATTCCTCTTATTTTGAGGTAAAATGCAGAAATTCTGATTATTTAGAGGTAAAATGAAGAAATTCCCCTAATATTGGGGAAAAATGCAGAAATTCCCTTTATTTGGGGGCTAAAAGGCAGATATTTTCGGTATTTTGAAGCAAAATTAAAGAAATTCTCATAATTTTCTGGCAAAAAGGCAGAAATTCTCCTTATTTTGGGGCAAAAAACACAAAATCTCCTTTTTTCGGGGGCAAAATGTCAGAAATTTTCCTTATTTTGGGGCAAATTTGCAGAAATTTTCCTTATTTTGGCGCAAAATCGCAGAAATTTCTTTTATTTTGGGGCAAAATTGCAGAAATTTCACTTATTTCAGGGAAAAAAGGCAGAAATTTCTCTTATTTGTGGCAAAAAGCAGTAATTTCTTTTATTTTGGTACAAAATTGCATAAAATTTTCTTATTATGGGGCAAAAAGGCAGAAATTCCGCTTTATTTGAGGTAAAAAGGATGAAATTCCCCTTATTTTGATGTAAAAAGGCAGAAATTTCCCTCATTTTGGGGCAAAAAGCAGACATTTCCTATATTTGGGGAAAAATTTTACAAATTTCACTTATTTCAGGGCAAAAAGTCAGAAATTCCCCTTATTTTGGGGCAAAAAGACAGAAAATCCATTTATTTTTGGGGGAAAGGCAGAAATTGCTCTTATTTTTAGTCAAAAAGGCGGAAAATCCCGTTATTTTGGGGAAAAAATAAAGAAATTTTTCTTTTTTATGGCCAAAATGTATACATTCCCTTTATTTCGGGCAAAAAGGAAGAAATTCCCTGTATTTTGGAGCAAAATTGCAGAAATTCCCCTAATTTTTGGCAAAAAGGCAGAAATTCCATTTATTTGGGGTCAAACTGCAGAAATTTTACTTATTTCGTGGCAAAATGGCAGAAATTCCCCTTATTTTCGGCGAAAAAGGCAGAAAATCCCCGTATTTTGGAGCAAAATTGCAGTAATTCACATAATTTTGGGGTAAAAATGCAGTAATTTTCTTTTTTGGGGCAAACCGGCAGAAATTTCCCTTAATTCTGGGCTTAAGGCAGAAATTCTCCTTATTTTAAGGCAAAATTGCAGAAATTTCCATTATTTGTGGTCAAAAAACAGGAATTCCCCTTATTTTAGGGCAAAATTGCAGAAATTTCCCTTATTATAAGGAAAAATTGCAGAAATTTCCCTTATTTTAGGGCAAAATTGCAAAAATTTCACTTATTTCAGAGAAAAAAAGCAAAAATTTTTCTTATTTTGGGGCAAAAAAGCAGAAATTCGCCTTATTTTGGGGCAAAAAGGCAGAAATTCCCCGTATTTTGAAGCAAAATTTTAGAAACTCCCCTAATTTTGGGGCAAAAAGGCAGAAATTTTCTTTATTTTGGGACAAAAATACAGAACTTCATTTTATTATGGGGCAAAATTAAGAAATTCCCCTTATTTTGGGGCAAAATTGAAGAAATTTCCCTTATTTTGGAGCAAAATTGCAGAAATTTCCCTTATTTTGTGGCAAAATTGTAGAAATTTCTTTCATTTTGGTACAGAATTGCAGAAATTTTTCTTATTTTGTGGCAAGAAGGCAGAAATTTTCCATATTTTGGGGCAAAAAGGCACAAATTTTTCTTATTTTCGGGCAAAATTGCAGAAATTTCATTTATTTCAGGGCAAAAAGCAGAAATTTCTTTTATTATGGTACAAAATTGAAGAAATTTTCCTTATTTTGGAACAAAAAAGCAGAAATTCCCCATATTTTGGGGCAAAGGTAGAAATTCCTCTTATTTTGAGGTAAAATGCAGAAATTCTGCTTATTTAGAGGTAAAATGCAGAAATTCCCCTAATATTGGGGGAAAATGCAGAAATTCCCTTTATTTGGGGGATAAAAGGCAAATATTTTCCATATATTGAAGCAAAATTGAAGAAATTCTCATGATTTTCGGGCAAAAATACAGAAATTCTCCTTATTTTGGGGCAAAAAGACAGAAAATCTCCTTTTTTCGGGGGCAAAAAGTCAGAAATTTCCCTTATTTTTAAGGCAAATTTGCAGAAATTTCCCTTATTTTGGAGCAAAATTGCAGAAATTTCCCTTATTTTGGGGCAAAATTGCAGAAATTTCACTTATTTCAGGGAAAAAAGGCAGAAATTTCTCTTATTTAGGGGCCAAAAAGCAGTAATTTCTTTTATTTTGGAACAAAATTGCAGAAATTTTTCTTATTTTGGGGAAAAAAGGCAAAAATTCCCCTTATTTTGAGGTAAAAAAGGATGAAATTCCCCTTATTTTGGGGCAAAAAGGCTGAAATTTTCCTTATATTGGGGCAAAAAGCAGACATTTCCCTTATTTTGGGGCAAAATTTTAGAAATTTCACTTATTTCAGGGCAAAAAGTCAGAAATTCCCCTTATTTTGGGGCAAAAAGACAGAAATTCCGTTTATTTTTGGGGAAAAGGCAGAAATTGCACTTATGTTGAGTCAAAAAGGAGGAAAATCCCCTTATTTTGGGAAAAAAATGAAGAAATTTCCTTTTTTTATGGCAAAAAGTTATATATTCCCTTTATTTTTGGGCAAAAAGGCAGAAATTTCCTGTATTTTAGAGCAAAATTGCAGAAAATCCCCTAATTTTGGGCAAAAAGGCAGAAATTCCATTTATTTGGGGTAAAACTGCAGAAATTTCACTTATTTCGCGGCAAAATGGCAGAAATTCCCCTTATTTTCGGCGAAAAAGGCAGAAAATCCTCGTATTTTGGAGCAAAATTGCAGTATTTCACCTAATTTTGGGGTAAAAAATGCAGTAGTTTTCTTTATTTTGGGGCAAAACGGCAGAAATTTCCCTTAATTCGGGGCTTAAGGCAGAAATTCCCCTTATTTTAGGGCAAAATTGCAGAAATTTCCCTTATTTGTGGGCAAAAAACAGGAATTCCCCTTATTTTGGGGCAAAATTGCAGAAATTTCCCTTATTATAAAAAAAAATTGCAGAAATTTCCCTTATTTTAGGGCAAAATTGCAGAAATTTCACTTATTTCAGAGAAAAAAAGCAAAAATTTTTCTTATTTTGGGACAAAAAGTCAGAAATTCGCCTTATTTTGGGGCAAAAAGGCAGAAATTCACCTAATTTTGGAGCAAAATTGCAGAAATTCCCCTAATATTGGGGCAAAAATGCAAAAATTTTCTTTATTTGGGCCAAAAAAGCAGAAGTTCCCCTTATTTTCAGGCAAAAAGGCAGAAATTCCCCGTATTTTGAAGCAAAATTTTAGAAACTCTCCTAATTTTGGGGCAAAAAGGCAGAAATTTTCTTTATTTTGGGACAAAAATACAGAACTTCATTTTATTATGGGGCAAAATTAAGAAATTCCCCTTATTTGGGGGCAAAATTGAAGAAATTTCCCTTATTTTAGAGCAAAATTGCAGAAATTTCCCTTATTTTGTGGCAAAATTGTAGAAATTTCTTTCATTTTGGTACAGAATTGCAGAAATTTTTCTTATTTTGTGGCAAGAAGGCAGAAATTTTCCATATTTTGGGGCAAAAAGGCACAAATTTTTCTTATTTTCGGGCAAAATTGCAGAAATTTTATTTATTTCAGGGCAAAAAGCAGAAATTTCTTTTATTATGGTACAAAATTGAAGAAATTTTCCTTATTTTGGAACAAAAAGGCAGAAATTCCCCATATTTTGGGGCAAAGGCAGAAATTCCTCTTATTTTGAGGTAAAATGCAGAAATTCTGATTATTTAGAGGTAAAATGAAGAAATTCCCCTAATATTGGGGAAAAATGCAGAAATTCCCATTATTTGGGGGCTAAAAGGCAGATATTTTCGGTATTTTGAAGCAAAATTAAAGAAATTCTCATAATTTTCTGGCAAAAAGGCAGAAATTCTCCTTATTTTGGGACAAAAAACACAAAATCTCCTTTTTTCGGGGGCAAAATGTCAGAAATTTTCCTTATTTTGGGGCAAATTTGCAGAAATTTTCCTTATTTTGGAGCAAAATCGCAGAAATTTCTTTTATTTTGGGGCAAAATTGCAGAAATTTCACTTATTTCAGGGAAAAAAGGCAGAAATTTCTCTTATTTGTGGCAAAAAGCAGTAATTTCTTTTATTTTGGTACAAAATTGCAGAAAATTTTCTTATTTTGGGGCAAAAAGGCAGAAATTCCGCTTTATTTGAGGTAAAAAGGATGAAATTCCCCTTATTTTGATGTAAAAAGGCAGAAATTTCCCTCATTTTGGGGCAAAAAGCAGACATTTCCTATATTTGAGGAAAAATTTTACAAATTTCACTTATTTCAGGGCAAAAAGTCAGAAATTCCCCTTATTTTGGGGCAAAAAGTCAGAAAATCCGTTTATTTTTGGGGGAAAGGCAGAAATTGCTCTTATTTTTAGTCAAAAAGGCGGAAAATCCCGTTATTTTGGGGAAAAAATGAAGAAATTTTTCTTTTTTATGGCCAAAATGTATACATTCCCTTTATTTCGGGCAAAAAGGAAGAAATTCCCTGTATTTTGGAGCAAAATTGCAGAAATTCCCCTAATTTTTGGCAAAAAGGCAGAAATTCCATTTATTTGGGGTCAAACTGCAGAAATTTTACTTATTTCGTGGCAAAATGGCAGAAATTCCCCTTATTTTCGGCGAAAAAGGCAGAAAATCCCCGTATTTTGGAGCAAAATTGCAGTAATTCACATAATTTTGGGGTAAAAAATTCAGTAATTTTCTTTTTTGGGGCAAAACGGCAGAAATTTCCCTTAATTCTGGGCTTAAGGCAGAAATTCTCCTTATTTTAAGGCAAAATTGCAGAAATTTCCATTATTTGTGGTCAAAAAACAGGAATTCCCCTTATTTTAGGGCAAAATTGCAGAAATTTCCCTTATTATAAGGAAAAATTGCAGAAATTTCCCTTATTTTAGGGCAAAATTGCAAAAATTTCACTTATTTCAGAGAACAAAAGCAAAAATTTTTCTCATTTTGGGGCAAAAAAGCAGAAATTCGCCTTATTTTGGGGCAAAAAGGCAGAAATTCACCTAATTTTGGAGAAAAATTGCAGAAATTCCCCTAATATTGGGGCAAAAATGCAGAAATTTCCTTTATTTGGGCCAAAAAAGCAGGAGTTCCCCTTATTTTCAGGCAAAAAGGCAGAAATTCCCCGTATTTTGAAGCAAAATTTTAGAAACTCCCCTAATTTTGGGGCAAAAAGGCAGAAATTTTCTTTATTTTGGGACAAAAATACAGAACTTCATTTTATTATGGGGCAAAATTAAGAAATTCCCCTTATTTTGGGGCAAAATTGAAGAAATTTCCCTTATTTTGGAGCAAAATTGCAGAAATTTCCCTTATTTTGTGGCAAAATTGTAGAAATTTCTTTCATTTTGGTACAGAATTGCAGAAATTTTTCTTATTTTGTGACAAGAAGGCAGAAATTTTCCATATTTTGGGGCAAAAAGGCACAAATTTTTCTTATTTTCGGGCAAAATTGCAGAAATTTCATTTATTTCAGGGCAAAAAGCAGAAATTTCTTTTATTATGGTACAAAATTGAAGAAATTTTCCTTATTTTGGAACAAAAAGGCAGAAATTCCCCATATTTTGGGGCAAAGGTAGAAATTCCTCTTATTTTGAGGTAAAATGCAGAAATTCTGCTTATTTAGAGGTAAAATGCAGAAATTCCCCTAATATTGGGGGAAAATGCAGAAATTCCCTTTATTTGGGGGCTAAAAGGCAGATATTTTCCGTATATTGAAGCAAAATTGAAGAAATTCTCATAATTTTCGGGCAAAAAGGCAGAAATTCTCCTTATTTTTGGGGAAAAAGACAGAAAATCTCCTTTTTTCGGGGGAAAAAGTCAGAAATTTTCCTTATTTTAAGGCAAAATTGCAGAAATTTGCCTTATTTTGGAGCAAAATTGTAGAAATTTCCCTTATTTTGGGGCAAAATTGCAGAAATTTCACTTATTTCAGGGAAAAAAGGCAGAAATTTCTCTAATTTAGGGGCCAAAAAGCAGTAATTTCTTTTATTTTGGAACAAAATTGCAGAAATTTTCCTTATTTTGGGGAAAAAAGGCAAAAATTCCCCTTATTTTGAGGT
The DNA here is from genome assembly GCF_963924665.1 of Micromys minutus. Classification (NCBI taxonomy): domain Eukaryota; kingdom Metazoa; phylum Chordata; class Mammalia; order Rodentia; family Muridae; genus Micromys; species Micromys minutus. The sequence continues at coordinate 29,551,746 of NC_137963.1, forward strand.
AAAAAAGGATGAAATTCCCCTTATTTTGGGGCAAAAAGGCTGAAATTTTCCTTATATTGGGGCAAAAAGCAGACATTTCCCTTATTTTGGGGCAAAATTTTAGAAATTTCACTTATTTCAGGGCAAAAAGTCAGAAATTCCCCTTATTTTGGGGCAAAAAGACAGAAATTCCGTTTATTTTTGGGGAAAAGGCAGAAATTGCACTTATGTTGAGTCAAAAAGGAGGAAAATCCCCTTATTTTGGGGAAAAAATGAAGAAATTTCCTTTTTTTATGGCAAAAAGTTATATATTCCCTTTATTTTTGGGGAAAAAGGCAGAAATTTCCTGTATTTTAGAGCAAAATTGCAGAAAATCCCCTAATTTTGGGCAAAAAGGCAAAAATTTCATTTATTTGGGGTAAAACTGCAGAAATTTCACTTATTTCGCGGCAAAATGGCAGAAATTCCCCTTATTTTCGGCGAAAAAGGCAGAAAATCCTCGTATTTTGGAGCAAAATTGCAGTATTTCACCTAATTTTGGGGTAAAAAATGCAGTAGTTTTCTTTATTTTGGGGCAAAACGGCAGAAATTTCCCTTAATTCGGGGCTTAAGGCAGAAATTCCCCTTATTTTAGGGCAAAATTGCAGAAATTTCCCTTATTTGTGGGCAAAAAACAGGAATTCCCCTTATTTTGGGGCAAAATTGCAGAAATTTCCCTTATTATAAAAAAAAATTGCAGAAATTTCCCTTATTTTAGGGCAAAATTGCAGAAATTTCACTTATTTCAGAGAAAAAAAGCAAAAATTTTTCTTATTTTGGGACAAAAAGTCAGAAATTCGCCTTATTTTGGGGCAAAAAGGCAGAAATTCACCTAATTTTGGAGCAAAATTGCAGAAATTCCCCTAATATTGGGGCAAAAATGCAAAAATTTTCTTTATTTGGGCCAAAAAAGCAGAAGTTCCCCTTATTTTCAGGCAAAAAGGCAGAAATTCCCCGTATTTTGAAGCAAAATTTTAGAAACTCTCCTAATTTTGGGGCAAAAAGGCAGAAATTTTCTTTATTTTGGGACAAAAATACAGAACTTCATTTTATTATGGGGCAAAATTAAGAAATTCCCCTTATTTGGGGGCAAAATTGAAGAAATTTCCCTTATTTTAGAGCAAAATTGCAGAAATTTCCCTTATTTTGTGGCAAAATTGTAGAAATTTCTTTCATTTTGGTACAGAATTGCAGAAATTTTTCTTATTTTGTGGCAAGAAGGCAGAAATTTTCCATATTTTGGGGCAAAAAGGCACAAATTTTTCTTATTTTCGGGCAAAATTGCAGAAATTTTATTTATTTCAGGGCAAAAAGCAGAAATTTCTTTTATTATGGTACAAAATTGAAGAAATTTTCCTTATTTTGGAACAAAAAGGCAGAAATTCCCCATATTTTGGGGCAAAGGCAGAAATTCCTCTTATTTTGAGGTAAAATGCAGAAATTCTGATTATTTAGAGGTAAAATGAAGAAATTCCCCTAATATTGGGGAAAAATGCAGAAATTCCCATTATTTGGAAGCTAAAAGGCAGATATTTTCGGTATTTTGAAGCAAAATTAAAGAAATTCTCATAATTTTCTGGCAAAAAGGCAGAAATTCTCCTTATTTTGGGACAAAAAACACAAAATCTCCTTTTTTCGGGGGCAAAATGTCAGAAATTTTCCTTATTTTGGGGCAAATTTGCAGAAATTTTCCTTATTTTGGAGCAAAATCGCAGAAATTTCTTTTATTTTGGGGCAAAATTGCAGAAATTTCACTTATTTCAGGGAAAAAAGGCAGAAATTTCTCTTATTTGTGGCAAAAAGCAGTAATTTCTTTTATTTTGGTACAAAATTGCAGAAAATTTTCTTATTTTGGGGCAAAAAGGCAGAAATTCCGCTTTATTTGAGGTAAAAAGGATGAAATTCCCCTTATTTTGATGTAAAAAGGCAGAAATTTCCCTCATTTTGGGGCAAAAAGCAGACATTTCCTATATTTGAGGAAAAATTTTACAAATTTCACTTATTTCAGGGCAAAAAGTCAGAAATTCCCCTTATTTTGGGGCAAAAAGTCAGAAAATCCGTTTATTTTTGGGGGAAAGGCAGAAATTGCTCTTATTTTTAGTCAAAAAGGCGGAAAATCCCGTTATTTTGGGGAAAAAATGAAGAAATTTTTCTTTTTTATGGCCAAAATGTATACATTCCCTTTATTTCGGGCAAAAAGGAAGAAATTCCCTGTATTTTGGAGCAAAATTGCAGAAATTCCCCTAATTTTTGGCAAAAAGGCAGAAATTCCATTTATTTGGGGTCAAACTGCAGAAATTTTACTTATTTCGTGGCAAAATGGCAGAAATTCCCCTTATTTTCGGCGAAAAAGGCAGAAAATCCCCGTATTTTGGAGCAAAATTGCAGTAATTCACATAATTTTGGGGTAAAAAATTCAGTAATTTTCTTTTTTGGGGCAAAACGGCAGAAATTTCCCTTAATTCTGGGCTTAAGGCAGAAATTCTCCTTATTTTAAGGCAAAATTGCAGAAATTTCCATTATTTGTGGTCAAAAAACAGGAATTCCCCTTATTTTAGGGCAAAATTGCAGAAATTTCCCTTATTATAAGGAAAAATTGCAGAAATTTCCCTTATTTTAGGGCAAAATTGCAAAAATTTCACTTATTTCAGAGAACAAAAGCAAAAATTTTTCTCATTTTGGGGCAAAAAAGCAGAAATTCGCCTTATTTTGGGGCAAAAAGGCAGAAATTCACCTAATTTTGGAGAAAAATTGCAGAAATTCCCCTAATATTGGGGCAAAAATGCAGAAATTTCCTTTATTTGGGCCAAAAAAGCAGGAGTTCCCCTTATTTTCAGGCAAAAAGGCAGAAATTCCCCGTATTTTGAAGCAAAATTTTAGAAACTCCCCTAATTTTGGGGCAAAAAGGCAGAAATTTTCTTTATTTTGGGACAAAAATACAGAACTTCATTTTATTATGGGGCAAAATTAAGAAATTCCCCTTATTTTGGGGCAAAATTGAAGAAATTTCCCTTATTTTGGAGCAAAATTGCAGAAATTTCCCTTATTTTGTGGCAAAATTGTAGAAATTTCTTTCATTTTGGTACAGAATTGCAGAAATTTTTCTTATTTTGTGACAAGAAGGCAGAAATTTTCCATATTTTGGGGCAAAAAGGCACAAATTTTTCTTATTTTCGGGCAAAATTGCAGAAATTTCATTTATTTCAGGGCAAAAAGCAGAAATTTCTTTTATTATGGTACAAAATTGAAGAAATTTTCCTTATTTTGGAACAAAAAGGCAGAAATTCCCCATATTTTGGGGCAAAGGTAGAAATTCCTCTTATTTTGAGGTAAAATGCAGAAATTCTGCTTATTTAGAGGTAAAATGCAGAAATTCCCCTAATATTGGGGGAAAATGCAGAAATTCCCTTTATTTGGGGGCTAAAAGGCAGATATTTTCCGTATATTGAAGCAAAATTGAAGAAATTCTCATAATTTTCGGGCAAAAAGGCAGAAATTCTCCTTATTTTTGGGGAAAAAGACAGAAAATCTCCTTTTTTCGGGGGAAAAAGTCAGAAATTTTCCTTATTTTAAGGCAAAATTGCAGAAATTTGCCTTATTTTGGAGCAAAATTGTAGAAATTTCCCTTATTTTGGGGCAAAATTGCAGAAATTTCACTTATTTCAGGGAAAAAAGGCAGAAATTTCTCTTATTTAGGGGCCAAAAAGCAGTAATTTCTTTTATTTTGGAACAAAATTGCAGAAATTTTCCTTATTTTGGGGAAAAAAGGCAAAAATTCCCCTTATTTTGAGGTAAAAAAGGATGAAATTCCCCTTATTTTGGGGCAAAAAGGCTGAAATTTTCCTTATATTGGGGCAAAAAGCAGACATTTCCCTTATTTTGGGGCAAAATTTTAGAAATTTCACTTATTTCAGGGCAAAAAGTCAGAAATTCCCCTTATTTTGGGGCAAAAAGACAGAAATTCCGTTTATTTTTGGGGAAAAGGCAGAAATTGCACTTATGTTGAGTCAAAAAGGAGGAAAATCCCCTTATTTTGGGGAAAAAATGAAGAAATTTCCTTTTTTTATGGCAAAAAGTTATATATTCCCTTTATTTTTGGGGAAAAAGGCAGAAATTTCCTGTATTTTAGAGCAAAATTGCAGAAAATCCCCTAATTTTGGGCAAAAAGGCAAAAATTTCATTTATTTGGGGTAAAACTGCAGAAATTTCACTTATTTCGCGGCAAAATGGCAGAAATTCCCCTTATTTTCGGCGAAAAAGGCAGAAAATCCTCGTATTTTGGAGCAAAATTGCAGTAATTCACCTAATTTTGGGGTAAAAAATGCAGTAGTTTTCTTTATTTTGGGGCAAAACGGCAGAAATTTCCCTTAATTCGGGGCTTAAGGCAGAAATTCCCCTTATTTTAGGGCAAAATTGCAGAAATTTCCCTTATTTGTGGGCAAAAAACAGGAATTCCCCTTATTTTGGGGCAAAATTGCAGAAATTTCCCTTATTATAAAAAAATTGCAGAAATTTCCCTTATTTTAGGGCAAAATTGCAGAAATTTCACTTATTTCAGAGAACAAAAGCAAAAATTTTTCTTATTTTGGGACAAAAAGTCAGAAATTCGCCTTATTTTGGGGCAAAAAGGCAGAAATTCACCTAATTTTGGAGCAAAATTGCAGAAATTCCCCTAATATTGGGGCAAAAATGCAAAAATTTTCTTTATTTGGGCCAAAAAACAGAAGTTTCCCTTATTTTCAGGCAAAAAGGCAGAAATTCCCCGTATTTTGAAGCAAAATTTTAGAAACTCCCCTAATTTTGGGGCAAAAAGGCAGAAATTTTCTTTATTTTGGGACAAAAATACAGAACTTCATTTTATTATGGGGCAAAATTAAGAAATTCCCCTTATTTGGGGGCAAAATTGAAGAAATTTCCCTTATTTTAGAGCAAAATTGCAGAAATTTCCCTTATTTTGTGGCAAAATTGTAGAAATTTCTTTCATTTTGGTACAGAATTGCAGAAATTTTTCTTATTTTGTGGCAAGAAGGCAGAAATTTTCCATATTTTGGGGCAAAAAGGCACAAATTTTTCTTATTTTTGGGCAAAATTGCAGAAATTTTATTTATTTCAGGGCAAAAAGCAGAAATTTCTTTTATTATGGTACAAAATTGAAGAAATTTTCCTTATTTTGGAACAAAAAGGCAGAAATTCCCCATATTTTGGGGCAAAGGTAGAAATTTCTCTTATTTTGAGGTAAAATGCAAAAATTCTGCTTATTTAGAGGTAAAATTTAGAAATTCCCCTAATATTGGGGAAAAATGCAGAAATTCCCTTTATTTGGGGGCTAAAAGGCAGATATTTTCCGTATATTGAAGCAAAATTGAAGAAATTCTCATAATTTTTGGGCAAAAAGGCAGAAATTCTCCTTATTTTGGGGCAAAAAGACAGAAAATCTCCTTTTTTCGGGGGCAAAAAGGCAGAAATTTCCCTTATTTTAAGGCAAAATTGCAGAAATTTCCCTTATTTTGGAGCAAAATTGCAGAAATTTCCCTTATTTTGGGGCAAAATTGCAGAAATTTCACTTATTTCAGGGAAAAAAGGCAGAAATTTCTCTTATTTAGAGGCCAAAAAGCAGTAATTTCTTTTATTTTGGTACAAAATTGCAAAAATTTTTCTTATTTTGGGGCAAAAAGGCAAAAATTCCACTTATTTTGAGGTAAAAAAAAATGAAATCCCCCTTATTTTGGGGCAAAAAGGCTGAAATTCCCCTTATTTTGGGGCAAAAAGCAGACATTTCCCTTCTTTTGGGAAAAAATTTTAGAAATTTCACTTATTTCAGGGCAAAAAGTCAGAAATTCCCTTTATTTTGGGGCAAAAAGACAGAAATTCCGTTTATTTTTGGGGAAAAGGCAGAAATTGCTCTTATGTTGAGTCAAAAAGGAGGAAAATCCCCTTATTTTGGGGAAAAAATGAAGAAATTTCCTTTTTTATGGAAAAAAGTTATACATTCTCTTTATTTTTGGGCAAAAAGGCAGAAATTCCCTGTATTTTGGAGCAAAATTGCAGAAAATCCTCTAATTTTGGGCAAAAAGGCAGAAATTCCATTTATTTGGGGTAAAACTGCAGAAATTTCACTTATTTCGCGGAAAAATTGCAGAAATTCCCCTTATTTTCGGGAAAAAAGGCAGAAAATCCCCGTATTTTGGAGCAAAATTGCAATAATTTACCTAATTTTGGGGTAAAAAATGCAGTAATTTTCTATATTTGGGCCAAAAAACAGAAGTTTCCCTTATTTTCGGGCAAAAAGGCAGAAATTCCCCGTATTTTGAAGCAAAATTTTAGAAACTCCCCTAATTTTGGGGCAAAAAGGCAGAAATTCCCTTTATTTTGGGACAAAAATACAGAAATTCACCTTATTATGGGGCAAAAAGTCAGAAATTCCCCTTATTTTGGGGCAAAATTGAAGAAATTTCCCTTATATTGGAGCAAAATTGCAGAAATTTCCCTTATTTTTTGCAAAATTGTAGAAATTTCTTTTATTTTGGTAAAGAATTGCAGAAATTTTTATTATTTTGTGCCAATAAGCCAGAAATTTTCCATAATTTGGGGCATAAAGGCAAAATTTTTCTTATTTTTGGGAAATATTACAGAAATTTCATTTATTTCTGGGCAAAAAGCAGAAATTTCTTTTATTATGGTACAAAATTGAAAAAATTTTCCTTATTTTGGAACAAAAAGGCAGAAATTCCCCATATTTTGGGGCAAAAAGTCAGAAATTCCCCTTATTTTGGGGCAAAATTGAAGAAATTTCCCTTATATTCGAGCAAAATTGCAGAAATTTCCCTTATTTTGTTGCAAAATTGTAGATATTTCTTTTATTTTGGTACAGAATTGCAGAAATTTTTCTTATTTTGTGGCAAGAAGCCAGAAATTTTCCATAATTTGGGGCATAAAGGCACAAATTTTTCTTATTTTTGGGAAATATTACAGAAATTTCATTTATTTCAGGGCAAAAAGCAGAAATTTCTTTTATTATGGTACAAAATTGAAGAAATTTTCCTTATTTTGGAACAAAAAGGCAGAAATTCCCCATATTTTGGGGCAAAAAGGCAGAAATTCCCCTTATATTGGGGCAAAATTGCAGAAATTTCTTTTATTTTGGTACAAAATTGCAGAAAATTTTCTTATTTTGGAGCAAAAAGGCAGAAATTCCCCTTATTTTGAGGTAAAAAGGATGAAATTCCCCTTATTTTAGGGAAAAAAGAAAGAAATTTCCCTAATTTTGGGGCAAAAAGCAGACATTTCCTTTATTTGGGGAAAAATTTTAGAAATTTCACTTATTTCAGGGCAAAAAGTCAGAATTTTTCCTTATTTTGAGGCAAAAAGACAGAAATTCCATTTATTTTTGGGGAAAAGGCAGAAATTGCACTTATTTTGTGTCAAAAAGGCGGAAAATCCACTTATTTTGGGGAAAAAATGAAGAAATTTCCCTTTTTTATGGCAAAAAGGTCTACATTCCCTTTATTTCGGGCAAAAAGGCAGAAGTTCCCTGTATATTGGAGCAAAATTGCAGAAATTCCCCTAATTTTTGGCCAAAAGTCAGAAATTCCATTTATTTGGGGTAAAACTGCAGAAATTTCACTTATTTCGCAGCAAAATGGCAGAAATTCCCCATATTTTTGGCGAAAAAGGCAGAAAATCTCCGTATTTTGGAGCAAAATTGCAGTAATTCACCTAATTGTGGGGTAAAAAATGCAGTAGTTTTCTTTATTTTGGGGCAAAACAGCAGAAATTTCCCTTAATTCGGGGCTTAAGGCAGAAATTCCCCTTATTTTAGGGCAAAATTGCAGAAATTTCCCTTATTTGTGGGCAAAAAACAGGAATTCCCCTTATTTTGGGGCAAAATTGCAGAAATTTCCCTTATTATAAGGAAAAATTGCAGAAATTTCCCTTATTTTAGGGCAAAATTGCAGAAATTTCACTTATTTCAGAGAAAAAAAGCAAAAATTTTTCTTAATTTGGGGCAAAAAGGCAGAAATTCGCCTAATTTTGGGGCAAAAAGGCAGAAATTCACCTAATTTTCGAGCAAAATTGCAGAAATTCCCCTAATATTGGGGCAAAAATGCAGAAATTTTCTTTATTTGGGCCAAAAAATCAGAAGTTCCCCTTATTTTCAGGCAAAAAGGCAGAAATTCCCCGTATTTTGAAGCAAAATTTTAGAAACTCCCCTAATTTTGGGGCAAAAAGGCAGAAATTTTCTTTATTTGGGGACAAAAATACAGAACTTCATTTTATTATGGGGCAAAATTAAGAAATTCCCCTTATTTTGGGGCAAAATTGAAGAAATTTCCCTTATTTTGGAGCAAAATTGCAGAAATTTCCCTTATTTTGTGGCAAAATTGTAGAAATTTCTTTTATTTTGGTACAGAATTGCAGAAATTTTTCTTATTTTGTGGCAAGAAGGCAGAAATTTTCCATATTTTGGAGGAAAAAAGGCACAAATTTTTCTTATTTTCGGGCAAAATTGCAGAAATTTCATTTATTTCAGGGCAAAAAGCTGAAATTTCTTTTATTATGGTACAAAATTGAAAAAATTTTCCTTATTTTGGAACTAAAAGGCAGAAATTCCCCATATTTTGGGGCAAAGGTAGAAATTCCTCTTATTTTGAGGTAAAATGCAGAAATTCTGATTATTTAGAGGTAAAATGCAGAAATTCCCCTAATATTGGGAGAAAATGCAGAAATTCCCTTTATTTGAGGGCTAAAAAAACAGATATTTTCCGTATATTGAAGCAAAATTGAAGAAATTCTCATAATTTTTGGGCAAAAAGGCAGAAATTCTCCTTATTTTGGGGCAAAAAGACAGAAAATCTCCTTTTTTCGGGGGCAAAAAGTCAGAAATTTCCCTTATTTTAAGGCAAAATTGCAGAAATTTCCCTTATTTTAGAGCAAAATTGCAGAAATTTCCCTTATTTTGGGGCAAAATTACAGAAATTTCACATATTTCAGGGAAAAAAGGCAGAAATTTCTCTTATTTAGGGGCCAAAAAGCAGTAATTTCTTTTATTTTGGTACAAAATTGCAGAAATTTTTCTTATTTTGGGGCAAAAAGGCAAAAATTCCCCTTATTTTGAGGTAAAAAAGGATGAAATTTCCCTTATTTTGGGGCAAACATACTGAAATTCCCCTTATTTTGGGGCAAAAAGCAGACATTTCCCTTATTTTGGGGAAAAATTTTAGAAATTTCACTTATTTCGGGGCAAAAAGTCACAAATTCTCCTTATTTTGGGGCAAAAAGACAGAAATTCCGTTTATTTTTGGGGAAAAGGCAGAAATTGCACTTATGTTGAGTCCAAAAGGAGGAAAATCCCCTTATTTTGGGGAAAAAATGAAGAAATTTCCTTTTTTATGGCAAAAAGTTATACATTCCCTTTATTTTTGGGCAAAAAGGCAGAAATTCCCTGTATTTTGGAGCAAAATTGCAGAAAATCCTCTAATTTTGGGCAAAAAGGCAGAAATTCCATTTACTTGGGGTAAAATTGCAGAAATTTCACTTATTTCGCGGAAAAATGGCAGAAATTCCCCTTATTTTCGGGAAAAAAGGCAGAAAATCCCCGTATTTTGGAGCAAAATTGCAATAATTTACCTAATTTTGGGGTAAAAAATGCAGTAATTTTCTATATTTGGGCCAAAAAACAGAAGTTTCCCTTATTTTCGGGCAAAAAGGCAGAAATTCCCCGTATTTTGAAGCAAAATTTTAGAAACTCTCCTAATTTTGGGGCAAAAAGGCAGAAATTCCCTTTATTTTGGGACAAAAATACAGAAATTCACCTTATTATGGGGCAAAAAGTCAGAAATTCCCCTTATTTTGGGGCAAAATTGAAGAAATTTCCCTTATATTCGAGCAAAATTGCAGAAATTTCCCTTATTTTGTTGCAAAATTGTAGAAATTTCTTTTATTTTGGTACAGAATTGCAGAACTTTTTCTTATTTTGTGGCAAGAAGCCAGAAATTTTCCGTAATTTGGGGCATAAAGGCACAAATTTTTCTTATTTTTGGGAAATATTACAGAAATTTCATTTATTTCAGGGCAAAAAGCAGAAATTTCTTTTATTATGGTACAAAATTGAAGAAATTTTCCTTATTTTGGAACAAAAAGGCAGAAATTCCCCATATTTTGGGGCAAAAAGTCAGAAATTCCCCTTATTTTGGGGCAAAATTGAAGAAATTTCCCTTATATTCGAGCAAAATTGCAGAAATTTCCCTTATTTTGTTGCAAAATTGTAGATATTTCTTTTATTTTGGTACAGAATTGCAGAAATTTTTCTTATTTTGTGGCAAGAAGCCAGAAATTTTCCATAATTTGGGGCATAAAGGCACAAATTTTTCTAATTTTTGGGAAATATTACAGAAATTTCATTTATTTCAGGGCAAAAAGCAGAAATTTCTTTTATTATGGTACAAAATTGAAGAAATTTTCATGATTTTGGAACAAAAAGGCAGAAATTCCCCATATTTTGGGGCAAAAAGGCAGAAATTCCCCTTATATTGGGGCAAAATTGCAGAAATTTCTTTTATTTTGGTACAAAATTGCAGAAAATTTTCTTATTTTGGAGCAAAAAGGCAGAAATTCCCCTTATTTTGAGGTAAAAAGGATGAAATTCCCCTTATTTTAGGGAAAAAAGGAAGAAATTTCCCTAATTTTGGGGCAAAAAGCAGACATTTCCTTTATTTGGGGAAAAATTTTAGAAATTTCACTTATTTCAGGGCAAAAAGTCAGAATTTTTTTTTATTTTGAGGCAAAAAGACAGAAATTCCATTTATTTTTGGGGAAAAGGCAGAAATTGCACTTATTTTGTGTCAAAAAGGCGGAAAATCCACTTATTTTGGGGAAAAAATGAAGAAATTTCCCTTTTTTATGGCAAAAAGGTCTACATTCCCTTTATTTCGGGCAAAAAGGCAGAAGTTCCCTGTATATTGGAGCAAAATTGCAGAAATTCCCCTAATTTTTGGCCAAAAGTCAGAAATTCCATTTATTTGGGGTAAAACTGCAGAAATTTCACTTATTTCGCGGCAAAATGGCAGAAATTCCCCTTATTTTTGGCGAAAAAGGCAGAAAATCCCCGTATTTTGGAGCAAAATTGCAGTAATTCACCTAATTTTGGAGTAAAAAATGCAGTAGTTTTCTTTATTTTGGGGCAAAACAGCAGAAATTTCCCTTAATTCGGGGCTTAAGGCAGAAATTCCCCTTATTTTAGAGCAAAATTGCAGAAATTTCCCTTATTTGGGCAAAAAACAGGAATTCCCCTTATTTTGGGGCAAAATTGCAGAAATTTCCCTTATTATAAGGAAAAATTGCAGAAATTTCCCTTATTTTAGGGCAAAATTGCAGAAATTTCACTTATTTCAGAGAAAAAAAGCAAAAATTTTTCTTATTTTGGGGCAAAAAGGCAGAAATTCGCCTAATTTTGGGGCAAAAAGGCAGAAATTCACCTAATTTTCGAGCAAAATTGCAGAAATTCCCCTAATATTGGGGCAAAAATGCAGAAATTTCCTTTATTTGGGCCAAAAAAGCAGAAGTTCCCCTTATTTTCAGGCAGAAAGGCAGAAATTCCCCGTATTTTGAAGCAAAATTTTAGAAACTCCCCTAATTTTGGGGCAAAAAGGCAGAAATTTTCTTTATTTTGGGACAAAAATACAGAACTTCATTTTATTATGGGACAAAATTAAGAAATTCCCCTTATTTTGGGGCAAAATTGAAGAAATTTCCCTTATTTTGGAGTAAAATTGCAGAAATTTCCCTTATTTTGTGGCAAAATTGTAAAAATTTCTTTTATTTTGGTACAGAATTGCAGAAATTTTTCTTATTTTGTGGCAAGAAGGCAGAAATTTTCCATATTTTGGGGCAAAAAGGCACATATTTTTCTTATTTTCGGGCAAAATTGCAGAAATTTTATTTATTTCAGTGCAAAAAGCAGCAATTTCTTTTATTATGGTACAAAATTGAAGAAATTTTTCTTATTTTGGAACAAAAAGGCAGAAATTCCCCATATTTTGGGGCAAAGTTAGAAATTCCTCTTATTTTGAGGTAAAATGCAGAAATTCTGCTTATTTAGAGGTAAAATTTAGAAATTCCCCTAATATTGGGGGAAAATGCAGAAATTCCCTTTATTTGGGGGCTAAAAGGCAGATATTTTCCGTATATTGAAGCAAAATTGAAGAAATTCTCATAATTTTCTGGCAAAAAGGCAGAAATTCTCCTTATTTTGGGGCAAAAAGACAGAAAATCTCCTTTTTTCGGGGGCAAAAAGTCAGAAATTTCCCTTATTTTAAGGCAAAATTGCAGAAATTTCCCTTATTTTGGAGCAAAATTGCAGAAATTTCCCTTATTTTGGGGCAAAATTGCAGAAATTTCACTTATTTCAGGGAAAAAAGGCAGAAATTTCTCTTATTTAGGGGCCAAAAAGCAGTAATTTCTTTTATTTTGGTAGAAAATTGCAGAAATTTTTTTTATTTTGGGGCAAAAAGGCAAAAATTCCCCTTATTTTGAGGTAAAAAAGGATGAAATTCCCCTTATTTTGGGGCAAAAAGGCTGAAATTCCCCTTATTTTGGGGCAAAAAGCAGACATTTCCCTTATTTTGGGGAAAAATTTTAGAAATTTCACTTATTTCAGGGCAAAAAGTCAGAAATTCACCTTATTTTGGGGCAAATACAGAAATTCCGTTTATTTTTGGGGAAAAGGCAGAAATTGCACTTATGTTGAGTCAAAAAGGAGGAAAATCCCCTTATTTTGGGGAAAAAATGAAGAAATTTCCTTTTTTTATGGCAAAAAGTTATACATTCCCTTTATTTTTGGGCAAAAAGGCAGAAATTCCCTGTATGTTGGAGCAAAAATTGCAGAAAATCCCCTAATTTTGGGCAAAAAGGCAGAAATTCCATTTATTTGGGGTAAGACTGCAGAAATTTCACTTATTTCGCAGCAAAATGGCAGAAATTCTCCTTATTTTCGGCAAAAAAGGCAGAAAATCCCCGTATTTTGGAGCAAAATTGCAGTAATTCACCTAATTTTGGTGTAAAAAATGCAGTAATTTTCTTTATTTGGGCCAAAAAACAGAAGTTTCCCTTATTTTCGGGCAAAAAGGCAGAAATTCCCATTATTTTGGGACAAAAATACAGAAATTCACCTTATTATGGGGCAAAAAGTCAGAAATTCCATTTATTTGGGGTAAAACTGCAGAAATTTCACTTATTTCGCGGCAAATTGGCAGAAATTCCCCTTATTTTGTTGCAAAATTGTAGAAATTTCTTTTATTTTGGTACAGAATTGGAGAAATTTTTCTTATTTTGTGGAAAGAAGCCAGAAATTTTCCATAATTTGGGGCATAAAGGCACAAATTTTTCTTATTTTTGGGAAATATTGCAGAAATTTCATTTATTTCAGGGCAAAAAGCAGAAATTTCTTTTATTATGGTACAAAATTGAAGAAATTTTTCTTATTTTGGAACAAAAAGGCAGAAATTCCCCATATTTTGGGGCAAAAAGGCAGAAATTCCCCTTATTTTGGGGCAAAATTGCAGAAATTTCTTTTATTTTGTACAAAATTGCAGAAAATTTTCTTATTTTGGGGCAAAAAGGCAGAAGTTCCTTTTATTTTGAGGTAAAAAGGATGAAATTCCCCTTATTTTAAGGAAAAAAGGAAGAAATTTCCCTAATTTTGGGGCAAAAAGCAGACATTTCCTTTATTTGGGGAAAAATTTTAGAAATTTCACTTATTTCAAGGCAAAAAGTCAGAATTTTTCCTTATTTTGAGGCAAAAAGACAGAAATTCTGTTTATTTTTGGGGAAAAGGCAGAAATTGCACTTATTTTGTGTCAAAAAGGCGGAAAATCCACTTATTTTGGGGAAAAAAATGAAGAAATTTCCCTTTTTTTTTTGCAAAAAGGTATACATTCCCTTTATTTCGGGCAAAAAGGCAGAAATCCCCTGTATATTGGAGCAAAATTGCAGAAATTCCCCTAATTTTTGGCCAAAAGTCAGAAATTCCATTTATTTGGGGTAAAACTGCAGAAATTTCACTTATTTCGCGGCAAAATGGCAGAAATTCCCCTTATTTTCGGCGAAAAAGGCAGAAAATCCCCGTATTTTGGAGCAAAATTGCAGTAATTCACCTAATTTTGGGGTAAAAAATGCAGTAGTTTTCTTTATTTTGGGGCAAAACAGCAGAAATTTCTCTTAATTCGGGGCTTAAGGCAGAAATTTCCCTTATTTTAGGGCAAAATTGCAGAAATTTCCCTTATTTGTGGGCAAAAAACAGGAATTCCCCTTATTTTGGGGCAAAATTGCAGAAATTTCCCTTATTATGGGGAAAAATTGCAGAAATTTCCATTATTTTAGGGCAAAATTGCAGAAATTTCACTTATTTCAGAGAAAAAAAGCAAAAGTTTTTCTTATTTTGGGGCAAAAAGGCAGAAATTCGCCTTATTTTGGGGCAAAAAGGCAGAAATTCACCTTATTTTGGTCAAAATTGCAGAAATTCCCCCAATATTGGGGCAAAAATGCAGAAATTTCTTTTATTTGGGCCAAAGAAGCAGAAGTTCCCCTTATTTTCGGGCAAAAAGGCAGAAATTTTCCGTATTTTGAAGCAAACTTTTAGAAACTCCCCTAATTTGGGGGCAAAAAGGCAGAAATTTCCTTTATTTTGGACAAAAATACAGAAATTCATTTTATTATGAGGCAAAATTAAGAAATTCCCCTTATTTTGGGGCAAAATTGAAGAAATTTCCCTTATTTTGGAGCAAAATTGCAGAAATTTCCCTTATTTTGGAGCAAAATTGCAGAAATTTCCCTTATTTTGGGGCAAAATTGCAGAAATTTCACTTATTTCAGGGAAAAAAGGCAGAAATTTCTCTTATTTAGGGGCCAAAAAGCAGTAATTTTTTTTATTTTGGTAGAAAATTGCAGAAATTTTTTTATTTTGGGGCAAAAAGGCAAAAATTTTCCTTATTTTGAGGTAAAATTGATGAAATTCCCCTTATTTTGGGGCAAAAAGGCTGAAATTCCCCTTATTTTGGGGCAAAAAGCAGACATTTCCCTTATTTTGGAGAAAAATTTTAGAAATTTCACTTATTTCAGGGCAAAAAGTCAGAAATTCCCCTTATTTTGGGGCAAAAAGACAGAAATTCCGTTTATTTTTGGGGAAAAGGCAGAAATTGCACTTATGTTGAGTCAAAAAGGAGGAAAATCCCCTTATTTGGGTAAAAAATGAAGAAATTTCCTTTTTTTATGGCAAAAAGTTATACATTCCCTTTATTTTTGGGCAAAAAAGCAGAAATTCCCTGTATTCTGGAGCAAAAATTGCAGAAAATCCCCTAATTTTGGGCAAAAAGGCAGAAATTCCATTTATTTGGGGTAAGACTGCAGAAATTTCACTTATTTCGCGGCAAAATGGCAGAAATTCCCCTTATTTTCGTCAAAAAAGGCAGAAAATCCCCGTATTTTGGAGCAAAATTGCAGTAATTCACCTAATTTTGGGGTAAAAAATGCAGTAATTTTCTTTATTTGGGCCAAAAAACAGAAGTTTCCCTTATTTTCGGGCAAAAAGGCAGAAATTCCCATTATTTTGGGACAAAAATACAGAAATTCACCTTATTATGGGGCAAAAAGTCAGAAATTCCCCTTATTTTGGGGCAAAATTGAAGAAATTTCCCTTATATTGGAGCAAAATTGCAGAAATTTCCCTTATTTTGTTGCAAAATTGTAGAAATTTCTTTTATTTTGGTACAGAATTGGAGAAATTTTTCTTATTTTGTGGAAAGAAGCCAGAAATTTTCCATAATTTGGGGCATAAAGGCACAAATTTTTCTTATTTTTGGGAAATATTGCAGAAATTTCATTTATTTCAGGGCAAAAAGCAGAAATTTCTTTTATTATGGTACAAAATTGAAGAAATTTTTCTTATTTTGGAACAAAAAGGCAGAAATTCCCCATATTTTGGGGCAAAAAGGCAGAAATTCCCCTTATTTTGGGGCAAAATTGCAGAAATTTCTTTTATTTTGTACAAAATTGCAGAAAATTTTCTTATTTTGGGGCAAAAAGGCAGAAGTTCCCCTTATTTTGAGGTAAAAAGGATGAAATTCCCCTTATTTTAGGGAAAAAAGGAAGAAATTTCCCTAATTTTGGGGCAAAAAGCAGACATTTCCTTTATTTGGGGAAAAATTTTAGAAATTTCACTTATTTCAGGGCAAAAAGTCAGAATTTTTCCTTATTTTGAGGCAAAAAGACAGAAATTCCGTTTATTTTTGGGGAAAAGGCAGAAATTGCACTTATTTTGTGTCAAAAAGGCGGAAAATCCACTTATTTTGGGGAAAAAAATGAAGAAATTTCCCTTTTTTATGGCAAAAAGGTATACATTCCCTTTATTTCGGGCAAAAAGGCAGAAATTCCCTGTATATTGGAGCAAAATTGCAGAAATTCCCCTAATTTTTGGCCAAAAGTCAGAAATTCCATTTATTTGGGGTAAAACTGCAGAAATTTCACTTATTTCGCGGCAAAATGGCAGAAATACCCCTTATTTTCGGCGAAAAAGGCAGAAAATCCCCGTATTTTGGAGCAAAATTGCAGTAATTCACCTAATTTTGGGGTAAAAAATGCAGTAGTTTTCTTTATTTTGGGGCAAAACAGCAGAAATTCCTCTTAATTCGTGGCTTAAGGCAGAAATTCCCCTTATTTTAGGGCAAAATTGCAGAAATTTCCCTTATTTGTGGGCAAAAAACAGGAATTCCCCTTATTTTGGGGCAAAATTGCAGAAATTTCCCTTATTATGGGGAAAAATTGCAGAAATTTCCCTTATTTTAGGGCAAAATTGCAGAAATTTCACTTATTTCAGAGAAAAAAAGCAAAAGTTTTTCTTATTTTGGGGCAAAAAGGCAGAAATTCGCATTATTTTGGGGCAAAAAGGCAGAAATTCACCTTATTTTGGTCAAAATTGCAGAAATTCCCCTAATATTGGGGCAAAAATGCAGAAATTTCTTTTATTTGGGCCAAAGAAGCAGAAGTTCCCCTTATTTTCAGGCAAAAAGGCAGAAATTTTCCGTATTTTGAAGCAAAATTTTAGAAACTCCCCTAATTTGGGGGCAAAAAGGCAGAAATTTCCTTTATTTTGGACAAAAATACAGAAATTCATTTTATTATGAGGCAAAATTAAGAAATTCCCCTTATTTTGGAGCAAAATTGAAGAAATTTCCTTTATTTTGGAGCAAAATTGCAGAAATTTCCCTTATTTTGGGGCAAAATTGCAGAAATTTCACTTATTTCAGGGAAAAAAGGCAGAAATTTCTCTTATTTAGGGGCCAAAAAGCAGTAATTTCTTTTATTTTGGTACAAAATTGCAGAAATTTTTTTTATTTTGGGGCAAAAAGGCAAAAATTCCCCTTATTTTGAGGTAAAATTGATGAAATTCCCCTTATTTTGGGGCAAAAAGGATGAAATTCCCCTTATTTTGGGGCAAAAAGCAGACATTTCTCTTATTTTGGGGAAAAATTTTAGAAATTTCACTTATTTCAGGGCAAAAAGTCAGAAATTCCCCTTATTTTGGGGCAAAAAGACAGAAATTCCGTTTATTTTTGGGGAAAAGGCAGAAATTGCACTTATGTTGAGTCAAAAAGGAGGAAAATCCCCTTATTTTGGGGAAAAAATGAAGAAATTTCCTTTTTTTATAAAAATTTTATGGCAAAAAGGTATACATTCCCTTTATTTTTGGGCAAAAAGGCAGAAATTCCCTGTATTTTGGAGCAAAATTGCAGAAAATCCCCTAATTTTGGGCAAAAAGGCAGAAATTCCATTTATTTGGGGTAAGACTGCAGAAATTTCACTTATTTCGCGGCAAAATGGCAGAAATTCCCCTTATTTTCGTCAAAAAAGGCAGAAAATCCCCGTATTTTGGAGCAAAATTGCAGTAATTCACCTAATTTTGGGGTAAAAAATGCAGTAATTTTCTTTATTTGGGCCAAAAAACAGAAGTTTCCCTTATTTTCGGGCAAAAAGGCAGAAATTCCCATTATTTTGGTACAAAAATACAGAAATTCACCTTATTATGGGGCAAAAAGTCAGAAATTCCCCTTATTTTGGGGCAAAATTGAAGAAATTTCCCTTATATTGGAGCAAAATTGCAGAAATTTCCCTTATTTTGTTGCAAAATTGTAGAAATTTCTTTTATTTTGGTACAGAATTGGAGAAATTTTTCTTATTTTGTGGAAAGAAGCCAGAAATTTTCCATAATTTGGGGCATAAAGGCACAAATTTTTCTTATTTTTGGGAAATATTGCAGAAATTTCATTTATTTCAGGGCAAAAAGCAGAAATTTCTTTTATTATGGTACAAAATTGAAGAAATTTTTCTTATTTTGGAACAAAAAGGCAGAAATTCCCCATATTTTGGGGCAAAAAGGCAGAAATTCCCCTTATTTTGGGGCAAAATTGCAGAAATTTCTTTTATTTTGTACAAAATTGCAGAAAATTTTCTTATTTTGGGGCAAAAAGGCAGAAGTTCCCCTTATTTTGAGGTAAAAAGGATAAAATTCCCCTTATTTTAGGGAAAAAAGGAAGAAATTTCCCTAATTTTGGGGCAAAAAGCAGACATTTCCTTTATTTGGGGAAAAATTTTAGAAATTTCACTTATTTCAGGGCAAAAAGTCAGAATTTTTCCTTATTTTGAGGCAAAAAGACAGAAATTCCGTTTATTTTTGGGGAAAAGGCAGAAATTGCACTTATTTTGTGTCAAAAAGGCGGAAAATCCACTTATTTTGGGGAAAAAAATGAAGAAATTTCCCTTTTTTATGGCAAAAAGGTATACATTCCCTTTATTTTGGGCAAAAAGGCAGAAATTCCCTGTATTTTGGAGCAAAATTGCAGAAATTCCCCTAATTTTTGGCCAAAAGTCAGAAATTCCATTTATTTGGGGTAAAACTGCAGAAATTTCACTTATTTCGCAGCAAAATGGTAGAAATTTCCCTTATTTTCGGCGAAAAAGGCAGAAAATCCCCGTATTTTGGAGCAAAATTGCAGTAATTCACCTAATTTTGGGGTAAAAAATGCAGTAGTTTTCTTTATTTTGGGGTAAAACAGCAGAAATTTCTCTTAATTCGGGGCTTAAGGCAGAAATTTCCCTTATTTTAGGGCAAAATTGCAGAAATTTCCCTTATTTGTGGGCAAAAAACAGGAATTCCCCTTATTTTGGGGCAAAATTGCAGAAATTTCCCTTATTAGGGGGAAAAATTGCAGAAATTTCCCTTATTTTAGGGCAAAATTGCAGAAATTTCACTTATTTCAGAGAAAAAAAGCAAAAGTTTTTTTTTTATTTTGGGGCAAAAAGGCAGAAATTCGCCTTATTTTGGGGCCAAAAGTCAGAAATTCACCTTATTTTAGAGCAAAATTGCAGAAATTCCCCTAATATTGGGGCAAAAATGCAGAAATTTCTTTTATTTGGGCCAAAAAAGCAGAAGTTCCCCTTATTTTCGGGCAAAAAGGCAGAAATTTTCCGTATTTTGAAGCAAAATTTTAGAAACTCCCCTAATTTTGGGGCAAAAAGGCAGAAATTTCCTTTATTTTGGACAAAAATACAGAAATTCATTTTATTATGAGGCAAAATTAAGAAATTCCCCTTATTTTGGGGCAAAATTGAAGAAATTTCCCTTATTTTGAAGCAAAATTGCAGAAATTTCCCTTATTTTGGAGCAAAATTGCAGAAATTTCCCTTATTTTGGGGCAAAATTGCAGAAATTTCACTTATTTCAGGGAAAAAAGGCAGAAATTTCTCTTATTTAGGGGCCAAAAAGCAGTAATTTCTTTTATTTTGGTAGAAAATTGCAGAAATTTTTTTTATTTTGGGGCAAAAAGGCAAAAATTCCCCTTATTTTGAGGTAAAATTGATGAAATTCCCCTTATTTTGGGGCAAAAAGGCTGAAATTCCCCTTATTTTGGGGCAAAAAGCAGACATTTCCCTTATTTTGGGGAAAAATTTTAGAAATTTCACTTATTTCAGGGCAAAAAGTCAGAAATTCCCCTTATTTTGGGGCAAAAAGACAGAAATTCCGTTTATTTTTGGGGAAAAGGCAGAAATTGCACTTATGTTGAGTCAAAAAGGAGGAAAATCCCCTTATTTTGGGGAAATAATGAAGAAATTTCCTTTTTTTTTGGCAAAAAGTTATACATTCCCTTTATTTTTGGGCAAAAAGGCAGAAATTCCCTGTATTTTGGAGCAAAATTGCAGAAAATCCCCTAATTTTGGACAAAAAGGCAGAAATTCCATTTATTTGGGGTAAGACTGCAGAAATTTCACTTATTTCGCGGCAAAATGGCAGAAATTCCCCTTATTTTCGGCAAAAAAGGCAGAAAATCCCCGTATTTTGGAGCAAAATTGCAGTAATTCACCTAATTTTGGGGTAAAAAATGCAGTAATTTTCTTTATTTGGGCCAAAAAACAGAAGTTTCCCTTATTTTCGGGCAAAAAGGCAGAAATTCCCATTATTTTGGGACAAAAATACAGAAATTCACCTTATTATGGGGCAAAAAGTCAGAAATTCTTCTAATTTTGGGGCAAAATTGAAGAAATTTCCCTTATATTGGAGCAAAATTGCAGAAATTTCCCTTATTTTGTTGCAAAATTGTAGAAATTTCTTTTATTTTGGTACAGAATTGGAGAAATTTTTCTTATTTTGTGGAAAGAAGCCAGAAATTTTCCATAATTTGGGGCATAAAGGCACAAATTTTTCTTATTTTTGGGAAATATTGCAGAAATTTCATTTATTTCAGGGCAAAAAGCAGAAATTTCTTTTATTATGGTACAAAATTGAAGAAATTTTTCTTATTTTGGAACAAAAAGGCAGAAATTCCCCATATTTTGGGGCAAAAAGGCAGAAATTCCCCTTATTTTGGGGCAAAATTGCGGAAATTTCTTTTATTTTGTACAAAATTGCAGAAAATTTTCTTATTTTGGGGCAAAAAGGCAGAAGTTCCTTTTATTTTGAGGTAAAAAGGATGAAATTCCCCTTATTTTAAGGAAAAAAGGAAGAAATTTCCCTAATTTTGGGGCAAAAAGCAGACATTTCCTTTATTTGGGGAAAAATTTTAGAAATTTCACTTATTTCAAGGCAAAAAGTCAGAATTTTTCCTTATTTTGAGGCAAAAAGACAGAAATTCCGTTTATTTTTGGGGAAAAGGCAGAAATTGCACTTATTTTGTGTCAAAAAGGCGGAAAATCCACTTATTTTGGGGAAAAAAATGAAGAAATTTCCCTTTTTTTTTGCAAAAAGGTATACATTCCCTTTATTTCGGGCAAAAAGGCAGAAATCCCCTGTATATTGGAGCAAAATTGCAGAAATTCCCCTAATTTTTGGCCAAAAGTCAGAAATTCCATTTATTTGGGGTAAAACTGCAGAAATTTCACTTATTTCGCGGCAAAATGGCAGAAATTCCCCTTATTTTCGGCGAAAAAGGCAGAAAATCCCCGTATTTTGGAGCAAAATTGCAGTAATTCACCTAATTTTGGGGTAAAAAATGCAGTAGTTTTCTTTATTTTGGGGCAAAACAGCAGAAATTTCTCTTAATTCGGGGCTTAAGGCAGAAATTTCCCTTATTTTAGGGCAAAATTGCAGAAATTTCCCTTATTTGTGGGCAAAAAACAGGAATTCCCCTTATTTTGGGGCAAAATTGCAGAAATTTCCCTTATTATGGGGAAAAATTGCAGAAATTTCCCTTATTTTAGGGCAAAATTGCAGAAATTTCACTTATTTCAGAGAAAAAAAGCAAAAGTTTTTCTTATTTTGGGGCAAAAAGGCAGAAATTCGCCTTATTTTGGGGCAAAAAGGCAGAAATTCACCTTATTTTGGTCAAAATTGCAGAAATTCCCCCAATATTGGGGCAAAAATGCAGAAATTTCTTTTATTTGGGCCAAAGAAGCAGAAGTTCCCCTTATTTTCGGGCAAAAAGGCAGAAATTTTCCGTATTTTGAAGCAAACTTTTAGAAACTCCCCTAATTTTGGGGCAAAAAGGCAGAAATTTCCTTTATTTTGGACAAAAATACAGAAATTCATTTTATTATGAGGCAAAATTAAGAAATTCCCCTTATTTTGGGGCAAAATTGAAGAAATTTCCCTTATTTTGGAGCAAAATTGCAGAAATTTCCCTTATTTTGGAGCAAAATTGCAGAAATTTCCCTTATTTTGGGGCAAAATTGCAGAAATTTCAATTATTTCAGGGAAAAAAGGCAGAAATTTCTCTTATTTAGGGGCCAAAAAGCAGTAATTTTTTTTATTTTGGTAGAAAATTGCAGAAATTTTTTTATTTTGGGGCAAAAAGGCAAAAATTTTCCTTATTTTGAGGTAAAATTGATGAAATTCCCCTTATTTTGGGGCAAAAAGGCTGAAATTCCCCTTATTTTGGGGCAAAAAGCAGACATTTCCCTTATTTTGGAGAAAAATTTTAGAAATTTCACTTATTTCAGGGCAAAAAGTCAGAAATTCCCCTTATTTTGGGGCAAAAAGACAGAAATTCCGTTTATTTTTGGGGAAAAGGCAGAAATTGCACTTATGTTGAGTCAAAAATGAGGAAAATCCCCTTATTTGGGTAAAAAATGAAGAAATTTCCTTTTTTTATGGCAAAAAGTTATACATTCCCTTTATTTTTGGGCAAAAAAGCAGAAATTCCCTGTATTCTGGACCAAAAATTGCAGAAAATCCCCTAATTTTGGGCAAAAAGGCAGAAATTCCATTTATTTGGGGTAAGACTGCAGAAATTTCACTTATTTCGCGGCAAAATGGCAGAAATTCCCCTTATTTTCGTCAAAAAAGGCAGAAAATCCCCGTATTTTGGAGCAAAATTGCAGTAATTCACCTAATTTTGGGGTAAAAAATGCAGTAATTTTCTTTATTTGGGCCAAAAAACAGAAGTTTCCCTTATTTTCGGGCAAAAAGGCAGAAATTCCCATTATTTTGGGACAAAAATACAGAAATTCACCTTATTATGGGGCAAAAAGTCAGAAATTCCCCTTATTTTGGGGCAAAATTGAAGAAATTTCCCTTATATTGGAGCAAAATTGCAGAAATTTCCCTTATTTTGTTGCAAAATTGTAGAAATTTCTTTTATTTTGGTACAGAATTGGAGAAATTTTTCTTATTTTGTGGAAAGAATCCAGAAATTTTCCATAATTTGGGGCATAAAGGCACAAATTTTTCTTATTTTTGGGAAATATTGCAGAAATTTCATTTATTTCAGGGCAAAAAGCAGAAATTTCTTTTATTATGGTACAAAATTGAAGAAATTTTTCTTATTTTGGAACAAAAAGGCAGAAATTCCCCATATTTTGGGGCAAAAAGGCAGAAATTCCCCTTATTTTGGGGCAAAATTGCAGAAATTTCTTTTATTTTGTACAAAATTGCAGAAAATTTTCTTATTTTGGGGCAAAAAGGCAGAAGTTCCCCTTATTTTGAGGTAAAAAGGATGAAATTCCCCTTATTTTAGGGAAAAAAGGAAGAAATTTCCCTAATTTTGGGGCAAAAAGCAGACATTTCCTTTATTTGGGGAAAAATTTTAGAAATTTCACTTATTTCAGGGCAAAAAGTCAGAATTTTTCCTTATTTTGAGGCAAAAAGACAGAAATTCCGTTTATTTTTGGGGAAAAGGCAGAAATTGCACTTATTTTGTGTCAAAAAGGCGGAAAATCCACTTATTTTGGGGAAAAAAATGAAGAAATTTCCCTTTTTTATGGCAAAAAGGTATACATTCCCTTTATTTCGGGCAAAAAGGCAGAAATTCCCTGTATATTGGAGCAAAATTGCAGAAATTCCCCTAATTTTTGGCCAAAAGTCAGAAATTCCATTTATTTGGGGTAAAACTGCAGAAATTTCACTTATTTCGCGGCAAAATGGCAGAAATTCCCCTTATTTTCGGCGAAAAAGGCAGAAAATCCCCGTATTTTGGAGCAAAATTGCAGTAATTCACCTAATTTTGGGGTAAAAAATGCAGTAGTTTTCTTTATTTTGGGGAAAACAGCAGAAATTCCTCTTAATTCGTGGCTTAAGGCAGAAATTCCCCTTATTTTAGGGCAAAATTTCAGAAATTTCCCTTATTTGTGGGCAAAAAACAGGAATTCCCCTTATTTTGGGGCAAAATTGCAGAAATTTCCCTTATTATGGGGAAAAATTGCAGAAATTTCCCTTATTTTAGGGCAAAATTGCAGAAATTTCACTTATTTCAGAGAAAAAAAGCAAAAGTTTTTCTTATTTTGGGGCAAAAAGGCAGAAATTCGCATTATTTTGGGGCAAAAAGGCAGAAATTCACCTTATTTTGGTCAAAATTGCAGAAATTCCCCTAATATTGGGGCAAAAATGCAGAAATTTCTTTTATTTGGGCCAAAGAAGCAGAAGTTCCCCTTATTTTCAGGCAAAAAGGCAGAAATTTTCCGTATTTTGAAGCAAAATTTTAGAAACTCCCCTAATTTGGGGGCAAAAAGGCAGAAATTTCCTTTATTTTGGACAAAAATACAGAAATTCATTTTATTATGAGGCAAAATTAAGAAATTCCCCTTATTTTGGAGCAAAATTGAAGAAATTTCCTTTATTTTGGAGCAAAATTGCAGAAATTTCCCTTATTTTGGGGCAAAATTGCAGAAATTTCACTTATTTCAGGGAAAAAAGGCAGAAATTTCTCTTATTTAGGGGCCAAAAAGCAGTAATTTCTTTTATTTTGGTACAAAATTGCAGAAATTTTTTTTATTTTGGGGCAAAAAGGCAAAAATTCCCCTTATTTTGAGGTAAAATTGATGAAATTCCCCTTATTTTGGGGCAAAAAGGATGAAATTCCCCTTATTTTGGGGCAAAAAGCAGACATTTCTCTTATTTTGGGGAAAAATTTTAGAAATTTCACTTATTTCAGGGCAAAAAGTCAGAAATTCCCCTTATTTTGGGGCAAAAAGACAGAAATTCCGTTTATTTTTGGGGAAAAGGCAGAAATTGCACTTATGTTGAGTCAAAAAGGAGGAAAATCCCCTTATTTTGGGGAAAAAATGAAGAAATTTCCTTTTTTATAAAAATTTTATGGCAAAAAGGTATACATTCCCTTTATTTTTGGGCAAAAAGGCAGAAATTCCCTGTATTTTGGAGCAAAATTGCAGAAAATCCCCTAATTTTGGGCAAAAAGGCAGAAATTCCATTTATTTGGGGTAAGACTGCAGAAATTTCACTTATTTCGCGGCAAAATGGCAGAAATTCCCCTTATTTTCGTCAAAAAAGGCAGAAAATCCCCGTATTTTGGAGCAAAATTGCAGTAATTCACCTAATTTTGGGGTAAAAAATGCAGTAATTTTCTTTATTTGGGCCAAAAAACAGAAGTTTCCCTTATTTTCGGGCAAAAAGGCAGAAATTCCCATTATTTTGGTACAAAAATACAGAAATTCACCTTATTATGGGGCAAAAAGTCAGAAATTCCCCTTATTTTGGGGCAAAATTGAAGAAATTTCCCTTATATTGGAGCAAAATTGCAGAAATTTCCCTTATTTTGTTGCAAAATTGTAGAAATTTCTTTTATTTTGGTACAGAATTGGAGAAATTTTTCTTATTTTGTGGAAAGAAGCCAGAAATTTTCCATAATTTGGGGCATAAAGGCACAAATTTTTCTTATTTTTGGGAAATATTGCAGAAATTTCATTTATTTCAGGGCAAAAAGCAGAAATTTCTTTTATTATGGTACAAAATTGAAGAAATTTTTCTTATTTTGGAACAAAAAGGCAGAAATTCCCCATATTTTGGGGCAAAAAGGCAGAAATTCCCCTTATTTTGGGGCAAAATTGCAGAAATTTCTTTTATTTTGTACAAAATTGCAGAAAATTTTCTTATTTTGGGGCAAAAAGGCAGAAGTTCCCCTTATTTTGAGGTAAAAAGGATAAAATTCCCCTTATTTTAGGGAAAAAAGGAAGAAATTTCCCTAATTTTGGGGCAAAAAGCAGACATTTCCTTTATTTGGGGAAAAATTTTAGAAATTTCACTTATTTCAGGGCAAAAAGTCAGAATTTTTCCTTATTTTGAGGCAAAAAGACAGAAATTCCGTTTATTTTTGGGGAAAAGGCAGAAATTGCACTTATTTTGTGTCAAAAAGGCGGAAAATCCACTTATTTTGGGGAAAAAAATGAAGAAATTTCCCTTTTTTATGGCAAAAAGGTATACATTCCCTTTATTTTGGGCAAAAAGGCAGAAATTCCCTGTATTTTGGAGCAAAATTGCAGAAATTCCCCTAATTTTTGGCCAAAAGTCAGAAATTCCATTTATTTGGGGTAAAACTGCAGAAATTTCACTTATTTCGCAGCAAAATGGTAGAAATTTCCCTTATTTTCGGCGAAAAAGGCAGAAAATCCCCGTATTTTGGAGCAAAATTGCAGTAATTCACCTAATTTTGGGGTAAAAAATGCAGTAGTTTTCTTTATTTTGGGGTAAAACAGCAGAAATTTCTCTTAATTCGGGGCTTAAGGCAGAAATTTCCCTTATTTTAGGGCAAAATTGCAGAAATTTCCCTTATTTGTGGGCAAAAAACAGGAATTCCCCTTATTTTGGGGCAAAATTGCAGAAATTTCCCTTATTATGGGGAAAAATTGCAGAAATTTCCCTTATTTTAGGGCAAAATTGCAGAAATTTCACATATTTCAGAGAAAAAAAGCAAAAGTTTTTTTTAATTTTGGGGCAAAAAGGCAGAAATTCGCCTTATTTTGGGGCCAAAAGTCAGAAATTCACCTTATTTTAGAGCAAAATTGCAGAAATTCCCCTAATATTGGGGCAAAAATGCAGAAATTTCTTTTATTTGGGCCAAAAAAGCAGAAGTTCCCCTTATTTTCGGGCAAAAAGGCAGAAATTTTCCGTATTTTGAAGCAAAATTTTAGAAACTCCCCTAATTTTGGGGCAAAAAGGCAGAAATTTCCTTTATTTTGGACAAAAATACAGAAATTCATTTTATTATGAGGCAAAATTAAGAAATTCCCCTTATTTTGGGGCAAAATTGAAGAAATTTCCCTTATTTTGAAGCAAAATTGCAGAAATTTCCCTTATTTTGGAGCAAAATTGCAGAAATTTCCCTTATTTTGGGGCAAAATTGCAGAAATTTCACTTATTTCAGGGAAAAAAGGCAGAAATTTCTCTTATTTAGGGGCCAAAAAGCAGTAATTTCTTTTATTTTGGTAGAAAATTGCAGAAATTTTTTTTATTTTGGGGCAAAAAGGCAAAAATTCCCCTTATTTTGAGGTAAAATTGATGAAATTCCCCTTATTTTGGGGCAAAAAGGCTGAAATTCCCCTTATTTTGGGGCAAAAAGCAGACATTTCCCTTATTTTGGGGAAAAATTTTAGAAATTTCACTTATTTCAGGGCAAAAAGTCAGAAATTCCCCTTATTTTGGGGCAAAAAGACAGAAATTCCGTTTATTTTTGGGGAAAAGGCAGAAATTGCACTTATGTTGAGTCAAAAAGGAGGAAAATCCCCTTATTTTGGGGAAATAATGAAGAAATTTCCTTTTTTTTTTGGCAAAAAGTTATACATTCCCTTTATTTTTGGGCAAAAAGGCAGAAATTCCCTGTATTTTGGAGCAAAATTGCAGAAAATCCCCTAATTTTGGGCAAAAAGGCAGAAATTCCATTTATTTGGGGTAAGACTGCAGAAATTTCACTTATTTCGCGGCAAAATGGCAGAAATTCCCCTTATTTTCGGCAAAAAAGGCAGAAAATCCCCGTATTTTGGAGCAAAATTGCAGTAATTCACCTAATTTTGGGGTAAAAAATGCAGTAATTTTCTTTATTTGGGCCAAAAAACAGAAGTTTCCCTTATTTTCGGGCAAAAAGGCAGAAATTCCCATTATTTTGGGACAAAAATACAGAAATTCACCTTATTATGGGGCAAAAAGTCAGAAATTCTTCTAATTTTGGGGCAAAATTGAAGAAATTTCCCTTATATTGGAGCAAAATTGCAGAAATTTCCCTTATTTTGTTGCAAAATTGTAGAAATTTCTTTTATTTTGGTACAGAATTGGAGAAATTTTTCTTATTTTGTGGAAAGAAGCCAGAAATTTTCCATAATTTGGGGCATAAAGGCACAAATTTTTCTTATTTTTGGGAAATATTGCAGAAATTTCATTTATTTCAGGGCAAAAAGCAGAAATTTCTTTTATTATGGTACAAAATTGAAGAAATTTTTCTTATTTTGGAACAAAAAGGCAGAAATTCCCCATATTTTGGGGCAAAAAGGCAGAAATTCCCCTTATTTTGGGGCAAAATTGCAGAAATTTCTTTTATTTTGTACAAAATTGCAGAAAATTTTCTTATTTTGGGGCAAAAAGGCAGAAGTTCCCCTTATTTTGAGGAAAAAAGGATGAAATTCCCCTTATTTTAGGGAAAAAAGGAAGAAATTTCCCTAATTTTGGGGCAAAAAGCAGACATTTCCTTTATTTGGGGAAAAATTTTAGAAATTTCACTTATTTCAGGGCAAAAAGTCAGAATTTTTCCTTATTTTGAGGCAAAAAGACAGAAATTCCGTTTATTTTTGGGGAAAAGGCAGAAATTGCACTTATTTTGTGTCAAAAAGGCGGAAAATCCACTTATTTTGGGGAAAAAAATGAAGAAATTTCCCTTTTTTATGGCAAAAAGGTATACATTCCCTTTATTTCGGGCAAAAAGGCAGAAATTCCCTGTATTTTGGAGCAAAATTGCAGAAATTCCCCTAATTTTTGGCCAAAAGTCAGAAATTCCATTTATTTGGGGTAAAACTGCAGAAATTTCACTTATTTCGCGGCAAAATGGTAGAAATTCCCCTTATTTTCGGCGAAAAAGGCAGAAAATCCCCGTATTTTGGAGCAAAATTGCAGTAATTCACCTAATTTTGGGGTAAAAAATGCAGTAGTTTTCTTTATTTTGGGGCAAAACAGCAGAAATTTCTCTTAATTCGGGGCTTAAGGCAGAAATTTCCCTTATTTTAGGGCAAAATTGCAGAAATTTCCCTTATTTGTGGGCAAAAAACAGGAATTCCCCTTATTTTGGGGCAAAATTGCAGAAATTTCCCATATTATGGGGAAAAATTGCAGAAATTTCCCTTATTTTAGGGCAAAATTGCAGAAATTTCACTTATTTCAGAGAAAAAAAGCAAAAGTTTTTTCTTATTTTGGGGCAAAAAGGCAGAAATTCGCCTTATTTTGGGGCAAAAAGGCAGAAATTCACCTTATTTTGGTCAAAATTGCAGAAATTCCCCTAATATTGGGGCAAAAATGCAGAAATTTCTTTTATTTGGGCCAAAGAAGCAGAAGTTCCCCTTATTTTCGGGCAAAAAGGCAGAAATTTTCCGTATTTTGAAGCAAAATTTTAGAAACTCCCCTAATTTTGGGGCAAAAAGGCAGAAATTTCCTTTATTTTGGACAAAAATACAGAAATTCATTTTATTATGAGGCAAAATTAAGAAATTCCCCTTATTTTGGGGCAAAATTGAAGAAATTTCCCTTATTTTGGAGCAAAATTGCAGAAATTTCCCTTATTTTGGAGCAAAATTGCTGAAATTTCCCTTATTTTGGGGCAAAATTGCAGAAATTTCACTTATTTCAGGGAAAAAAGGCAGAAATTTCTCTTATTTAGGGGCCAA
Source organism: Micromys minutus (assembly GCF_963924665.1). Lineage (NCBI taxonomy): Eukaryota > Metazoa > Chordata > Mammalia > Rodentia > Muridae > Micromys > Micromys minutus. The sequence goes on from NC_137963.1 coordinate 29,581,398, forward strand.
AAAGCAGTAATTTCTTTTATTTTGGTAGAAAATTGCAGAAATTTTTTTTATTTTGGGGCAAAAAGGCAAAAATTCCCCTTATTTTGAGGTAAAATTGATGAAATTCCCCTTATTTTGGGGCAAAAAGGCTGAAATTCCCCTTATTTTGGGGCAAAAAGCAGACATTTCCCTTATTTTGGGGAAAAATTTTAGAAATTTCACTTATTTCAGGGCAAAAAGTCAGAAATTCCCGTTATTTTGGGGCAAAAAGACAGAAATTCCGTTTATTTTTGGGGAAAAGGCAGAAATTGCACTTATGTTGAGTCAAAAAGGAGGAAAATCCCCTTATTTTGGGGAAATAATGAAGAAATTTCCTTTTTTTTTGGCAAAAAGTTATACATTTCCTTTATTTTTGGGCAAAAAGGCAGAAATTCCCTGTATTTTGGAGCAAAATTGCAGAAAATCCCCTAATTTTGGGCAAAAAGGCAGAAATTCCATTTATTTGGGGTAAGACTGCAGAAATTTCACTTATTTCGTGGCAAAATGGCAGAAATTCCCCTTATTTTCGGCAAAAAAGGCAGAAAATCCCCGTATTTTGGAGCAAAATTGCAGTAATTCACCTAATTTTGGGGTAAAAAATGCAGTAATTTTCTTTATTTGGGCCAAAAAACAGAAGTTTCTCTTATTTTCGGGCAAAAAGGCAGAAATTCCCCGTATTTTGAAGCAAAATTTTAGAAACTCCCCTAATTTTGGGGCAAAAAGGCAGAAATTCCCTTTATTTTGGGACAAAAATACAGAACTTCATTTTATTATGGGGCAAAATTAAGAAATTCCCCTTATTTTGGGGCAAAATTGAAGAAATTTCCCTTATTTTGTGGCAAAATTGTAGAAATTTCTTTTATTTTGGTACAGAATTGCAGAAATTTTTTTTATTTTGTGGCAAGAAGGCAGAAATTTTCCATATTTTGGGGCAAAAAGGCACAAATTTTTCTTATTTTCGGGCAAAATTGCAGAAATTTCATTTATTTCAGGGCAAAAAGCAGAAATTTCTTTTATTATGGTACAAAATTGAAGAAATTTTCCTTATTTTGGAACAAAAAGGCAGAAATTCCCCATATTTTGGGGCAAAGGTAGAAATTCCTCTTATTTTGAGGTAAAATGCAGAAATTCTGCTTATTTAGAGGTAAAATGCAGAAATTCCCCTAATATTGGGGGAAAATGCAGAAATTCCCTTTATTTGGGGGCTAAAAGGCAGATATTTTCTGTATATTGAAGCAAAATTGAAGAAATTCTCATAATTTTCGGGCAAAAAGGCAGAAATTCTCCTTATTTTGGGGCAAAAAGACAGAAAATCTCCTTTTTTCGGGGGCAAAAAGTCAGAAATTTCCCTTATTTTAAGGCAAAATTGCAGAAATTTCCCTTATTTTGGAGCAAAATTGCAGAAATTTCCCTTATTTTGGGGCAAAATTGAAGAAATTTCACTTATTTCAGGGAAAAAAGGCAGAAATTTCTCTTATTTAGGGGCCAAAAAGCAGTAATTTCTTTTATTTTGGTAGAAAATTGCAGAAATTTTTTTTATTTTGGGGCAAAAAGGCAAAAATTCCCCTTATTTTGAGGTAAAAAAGGATGAAATTCCCCTTATTTTGGGGCAAAAAGGCTGAAATTCCCCTTATTTTGGGGCAAAAAGCAGACATTTCCCTTATTTTGGGGAAAAATTTTAGAAATTTCACTTATTTCAGGGCAAAAATTCAGAAATTCCCCTTATTTTGGGGCAAAAAGACAGAAATTCCGTTTATTTTTGGGGAAAAGGCAGAAATTGCACTTATGTTGAGTCAAAAAGGAGCAAAATCCCCTTATTTTGGGGAAAAAATGAAGAAATTTCCTTTTTTTATGGCAAAAAGGTATACATTCCCTTTATTTTTGGGCAAAAAGGCAGAAATTCCCTGTATTTTGGAGCAAAATTGCAGAAAATCCCCTAATTTTGGGCAAAAAGGCAGAAATTCCATTTATTTGGGGTAAGACTGCAGAAATTTCACCTTTTTGGCGGCAAAATGGCAGAAATTCCCCTTATTTTCGGCAAAAAAGGCAGAAAATCCCCGTATTTTGGAGCAAAATTGCAGTAATTCACCTAATTTTGGAGTAAAAAATGCAGTAATTTTCTTTATTTGGGCCAAAAAACAGAAGTTTCTCTTATTTTCGGGCAAAAAGGCAGAAATTCCCATTATTTTGGGACAAAAATACAGAAATTCACCTTATTATGGGGCAAAAAGTCAGAAATTCCCCTTATTTTGGGGCAAAATTGAAGAAATTTCCCTTATATTGGAGCAAAATTGCAGAAATTTCCCTTATTTTGTTGCAAAATTGTAGAAATTTCTTTTATTTTGGTACAGAATTGGAGAAATTTTTCTTATTTTGTGGAAAGAAGCCAGAAATTTTCCATAATTTGGGGCATAAAGGCACAAATTTTTCTTATTTTTGGGAAATATTGCAGAAATTTCATTTATTTCAGGGCAAAAAGCAGAAATTTCTTTATTATGGTACAAAATTGAAGAAATTTTTCTTATTTTGGAACAAAAAGGCAGAAATTCCCCATATTTTGGGGCAAAAAGGCAGAAATTCCCCTTATTTTGGGGCAAAATTGCAGAAATTTCTTTTATTTTGGTACAAAATTGCAGAAAATTTTCTTATTTTGGGGCAAAAAGTCAGAAATTCCCTTTATTTTGAGGTAAAAAGGATGAAATTCCCCTTATTTTAGGGAAAAAAGGAAGAAATTTCCCTAATTTTGGGGCAAAAAGCAGACATTTCCTTTATTTGGGGAAAAATTTTAGAAATTTCACTTATTTCAGGGCAAAAAGTCAGAATTTTTCCTTATTTTGAGGCAAAAAGACAGAAATTTCGTTTATTTTTGGGGAAAAGGCAGAAATTGCACTTATTTTGTGTCAAAAAGGCGGAAAATCCACTTATTTTGGGGAAAAAAATGAAGAAATTTCCCTTTTTTATGGCAAAAAGGTATACATTCCCTTTATTTCGGGCAAAAAAGGCAGAAATTCCCTGTATATTGGAGCAAAATTGCAGAAATTCCCCTAATTTTTGGCCAAAAGTCAGAAATTCCATTTATTTGGGGTAAAACTGCAGAAATTTCACTTATTTCGCGGCAAAATGGCAAAAATTCCCCTTATTTTCGGCGAAAAAGGCAGAAAATCCCCGTATTTTGGAGCAAAATTGCAGTAATTCACCTAATTTTGGGGTAAAAAATGCAGTAGTTTTCTTTATTTTGGGGCAAAACAGCAGAAATTTCTCTTAATTCGGGGCTTAAGGCAGAAATTCCCCTTATTTTAGGGCAAAATTGCAGAAATTTCCCTTATTTGTGGGCAAAAAACAGGAATTCCCCTTATTTTGGGGCAAAATTGCAGAAATTTCCCTTATTATGGGAAAAAATTGCAGAAATTTCCCTTATTTTAGGGCAAAATTGCAGAAATTTCACTTATTTCAAGGAAAAAAGGCAGAAATTTCTCTTATTTAGAGGCCAAAAAGCAGTAATTTCTTTTACTTTGGTACAAAATTGCAGAAATTTTTCATATTTTGGGGCAAAAAGGCAAAAATTCCCTTTATTTTGAGGTAAAAAATGATGAAATTCCCCTTATTTTGGGGCAAAAAGGCTGAAATTCCCCTTATTTTGGGGAAAAATTTTAGAAATTTCACTTATTTCAGGGAAAAAAGTCAGAAATTTCCCTTATTTTGGGGCAAAAAGACAGAAATTCCGTTTATTTTTGGGGAAAAGGCAGAAATTGCACTTATGTTGAGTCAAAAAGGAGGAAAATCCCCTTATTTTGGGGAAATAATGAAGAAATTTCATTTTTTATGGCAAAAAGTTATACATTCCATTTATTTTTGGGCAAAAAGGCAGAAATTCCATTTATTTGGGGTAAAACTGCAGAAATTTCACTTATTTCGCGGCAAAATGGCAGAAATTCCCCTTATTTTCGGCAAAAAAGGCAGAAAATCCCCGTATTTTGGAGCAAAATTGCAGTAATTCACCTAATTTTGGGGTAAAAAATGCAGTAATTTTCTTTATTTGGGCCAAAAAACAGAAGTTTCTCTTATTTTCGGGCAAAAAGGCAGAAATTCCCCGTATTTTGAAGCAAAATTTTAGAAACTCCCCTAATTTTGGGGCAAAAAGGCAGAAATTCCCTTTATTTTGGGACAAAAATACAGAACTTCATTTTATTATGGGGCAAAATTAAGAAATTCCCCTTATTTTGGGGCAAAATTGAAGAAATTTCCCTTATTTTGGAGCAAAATTGCAGAAATTTCCCTTATTTTGTGGCATAATTGTAGAAATTTCTTTTATTTTGGTACAGAATTGGAGAAATTTTTCTTATTTTGTGGCAAGAAGGCAGAAATTTTCCATATTTTGGGGCAAAAAGGCACAAATTTTTCTTATTTTCGGGCAAAATTGCAGAAATTTCATTTATTTCAGAGCAAAAAGCAGAAATTTCTTTTATTATGGTACAAAATTGAAGAAATTTTCCTTATTTTGGAACAAAAAGGCAGAAATTCCCCATATTTTGGGGCAAAGGTAGAAATTCCTCTTATTTTGAGGTAAAATGCAGAAATTCTGCTTATTTAGAGGTAAAATGCAAAAATTCCCCTAATATTGGGGGAAAATGCAGAAATTCCCTTTATTTGGGGGCTAAAAGGGAGATATTTTCTGTATATTGAAGCAAAATTGAAGAAATTCTCATAATTTTCGGGCAAAAAGGCAGAAATTCTCCTTAATTTGGGGCAAAATGCAGAAAATCTCCTTTTTTCGGGGGCAAAAAGTCAGAAATTTCCCTTATTTTAAGGCAAAATTGCAGAAATTTCCCTTATTTTGGAGCAAAATTGCAGAAATTTCCCTTATTTTGGGGCAAAATTGCAGAAATTTCCCTTATTTTGGGGCAAAATTGCAGAAATTTCACTTATTTCAGGAAAAAAAGGCAGAAATTTCTCTTATTTAGGGGCCAAAAAGCAGTAATTTCTTTTATTTTGGTAGAAAATTGAAGAAATTTTTTTTATTTTGGGGCAAAAAGGCAAAAATTCCCCTTATTTTGAGGTAAAAAAGGATGAAATTCCCCTTATTTTGGGGCAAAAAGGCTGAAATTCCCCTTATTTTGGGTCAAAAAGCAGACATTTCCCTTATTTTGGGGAAAAATTTTAGAAATTTCACTTATTTCAGGGCAAAAAGTCAGAAATTCCCCTTATTTTGGGGCAAAAAGACAGAAATTCCATTTATTTTTGGGGAAAAGGCAGAAATTGCACTTATGTTGAGTCAAAAAAGAGGAAAATCCCCTTATTTTGGGGAAAAAATGAAGAAATTTCCTTTTTTTATGGCAAAAAGGTATACATTCCCTTTATTTTGGGGCAAAAAGGCAGAAATTCCCTGTATTTTGGAGCAAAATTGCAGAAAATCCCCTAATTTTGGGCAAAAAGGCAGAAATTCCATTTATTTGGGGTAAGACTGCAGAAATTTCACTTATTTCGCGGCAAAATGGCAGAAATTCCCCTTATTTTCGGCAAAAAAGGCAGAAAATCCCCGTATTTTGGAGCAAAATTGCAGTAATTCACCTAATTTTGCGGTAAAAAATGCAGTAATTTTCTTTATTTGGGCCAAAAAACAGAAGTTTCCCTTATTTTCGGGCAAAAAGGCAGAAATTCCCATTATTTTGGGACAAAAATACAGAAATTCACCTTATTATGGGGCAAAAAGTCAGAAATTCCCCTTATTTTGGGGCAAAATTGAAGAAATTTCCCTTATATTGGAGCAAAATTGCAGAAATTTTCCTTATTTTGTTGAAAAATTGTAGAAATTTCTTATATTTTGGTACAGAATTGAAGAAATTTTTCTTATTTTGTGGAAAGAAGCCAGAAATTTTCTATAATTTGGGGCATAAAGGCACAAATTTTTCTTATTTTTGGGAAATATTGCAGAAATTTCATTTATTTCAGGGCAAAAAGCAGAAATTTCTTATATTATGGTACAAAATTGAAGAAATTTTTCTTATTTTGGAACAAAAAGGCAGAAATTCCCCATATTTTGGGGCAAAAAGGCAGAAATTCCCCTTATTTTGGGGCAAAATTGCAGAAATTTCTTTTATTTTGGTACAAAATTGCAGAAAATTTTCTTATTTTGGGGCAAAAAGGCAGAAATTCCCCTTATTTTGAGGTAAAAAGGATGAAATTCCCCTTATTTTAGGGAAGAAAGGAAGAAATTCCCCTAATTTTGGGGCAAAAAGCAGACATTTCCTTTATTTGGGGAAAAATTTTAGAAATTTCACTTATTTCAGGGCAAAAAGTCAGAATTTTTACTTATTTTGAGGCAAAAAGAGAGAAATTCCATTTATTTTTGGGGAAAAGGCAGAAATTGCACTTATTTTATATCAAAAAGGCGGAAAATCCACTTATTTTGGGGAAAAAAATGAAGAAATTTCCCTTTTTTATGGCAAAAAGGTATACATTCCCTTTATTTCGGGCAAAAAGGCAGAAATTCCCTGTATATTGGAGCAAAATTGCAGAAATTCCCCTAATTTTTGGCCAAAAGTCAGAAATTCCATTTATTTGGGGTAAAACTGCAGAAATTTCACTTATTTCGCGGCAAAATGGCAGAAATTCCCCTTATTTTTGGCGAAAAAGGCAGAAAATCCCTGTATTTTGGAGCAAAATTGCAGTAATTCACCTAATTTTGGGGTAAAAAATGCAGTAGTTTTCTTTATTTTGGGGCAAAACAGCAGAAATTTCTCTTAATTCGGGGCTTAAGGCAGAAATTCCCCTTATTTTAGGGCAAAATTGCAGAAATTTCCCTTATTTGTGGGCAAAAAACAGGAATTCCCCTTATTTTGGGGCAAAATTGCAGAAATTTCCCTTATTATAAGGAAAAATTGCAGAAATTTCCCTTATTTTAGGGCAAAATTGCAGGAATTTCACTTATTTCAGAGAAAAAAAGCAAAAGTTTTTCTTATTTTGGGGCAAAAAGGCAGAAATTCGCCTTATTTTGGGGCAAAAAGGCAGAAATTCATCTTATTTTGGAGCAAAATTGCAGAAATTCCCTAATATTGCGGCAAAAATGCAGAAATTTCTTTTATTTGGGCCAAAAAAGCAGAAGTTCCCCTTATTTTCGGGCAAAAAGGCAGAAATTTTTCGTATTTTGAAGCAAAATTTTAGAAACTCCCTTAATTTTGGGGCAAAAAGGCAGAAATTTCCTTTATTTTGGACAAAAATACAGAAATTCATTTTATTATGAGGCAAAATTAAGAAATTCCCCTTATTTTGGGGCAAAATTGAAGAAATTTCCCTTATTTTGGAGCAAAATTGCAGAAATTTCCCTTATTTTGTGGCAAAATTTTAGAAATTTCTTTTATTTTGGTACAGAATTGCAGAAATTTTTCTTATTTTCTGGCAAGAAGGCAGAAATTTTCCATATTTTGGGGGAAAAAAGGCACAAATTTTTCTTATTTTCGGGCAAAATTGCAGAAATTTCATTTATTTCAGGGCAAAAAGCAGAAATATCTTTTATTATGGTACAAAATTTAAAAAATTTCCTTATTTTGGAGCAAAAAGGCAGAAATTCCCCATATTTTTGGGCAAAGGCAGAAATTCCTCTTATTTTGAGGTAAAATGCAAAAATTCTGATTAGTTAGAGGTAAAATACAGAAATTCCCCTAATATTGAGGAAAAATGCAGAAATTCCCTTTATTTGGGGGCTAAAAGGCAGATATTTTCGGTATTTTGAAGCAAAATTGAAAAAATTCTCATAATTTTCTGGCAAAAAGGCAGAAATTCTCCTTATTTTGGGGCAAAAAGACAGAAAATCTCCTTTTTTCGGGGGCAAAATGTCAGAAATTTTCCTTATTTTGGGGCAAAATTGCAGAAATTTTCCTTATTTTGAAGCAAAATTGCAGAAATTTCCCTTATTTTGGGGCAAAATTGCAGAAATTTCACTTATTTCAAAAAAAAGGCAGAAATTTCTCTTATTTTAGGGCAAAAAGCAGTAATTTCTTTGATTTTGGTACAAAATTGCAGAAAATTTTTTTATTTTGGAGCAAAAAGGCAGAAATTCTGCTTTATTTGAGGTAAAAAGGATGAAATTCCCCTTATTTTGAGGTTAAAAAGGCAGAAATTTCCCTCATTTTGGGGCAAAAAGCAGACATTTCCCTTATTTGGGGAAAATTTTTAGAAATTTCACTTATTTCAGGGCAAAAAGTCAGAAATTCCCCTTATTTTGGGGCAAAAAGACAGAAAATCCGTTTATTTTTGGGGGAAAGGCAGAAATTGCTCATATTTTGAGTCAAAAAGGCGGAAAATCCCGTTATTTTCGGGAAAAAATGAAGAAATTTTCCGTTTATATGGCAAAAAGGTATACATTCCCTTTATTTCGGGCAAAAAGGCAGAAATTTCCTGTATTTTGGAGCAAAATTGCAGAAATTCCCCTAATTTTTGGCAAAAAGGCAGAAATTCCATTTATTTGGGGTCAAACTGCAGAAATTTCACTTATTTCGTGGCAAAATGGCAGAAATTTCCCTTATTTTCGGCGAAAAAGGCAGAAAATCCTCGTATTTTGGAGCAAAATTGCAGTAATTCACCTAATTTTGGGGTAAAAGGTGCAGTAGTTTTCTTTATTTTGGGGCAAAACGGCAGAAATTTCCCTTAATTCGGGGCTTAAGGCAGAAATTCCCCTTATTTTAGGGGAAAATTGCAGAAATTTCCCTTATTTGTGGGCAAAAAACAGGAATTCCCCTTATTTTGGGGCAAAATTGCAGAAATTTCCCTTATTATAAGGAAAAATTGCAGAAATTTCCCTTATTTTAGGGAAAAATTGCAGAAATTTCACTTATTTCAGAGAAAAAAAGCAAAAATTTTTCTTATTTTGGGGCAAAAAGGCAGAAATTCACCTAATTTTCGAGCAAAATTGCAGAAATTCCCCTAATATTGGGGCAAAAATGCAGAAATTTCCTTTATTTGGGACAAAAAAGCAGAAGTTCCCCTTATTTTCAGGCAAAAAGGCAGAAATTCCCCGTATTTTGAAGCAAAATTTTAGAAACTCCCCTAATTTTGGGGCAAAAAAGCAGAAATTTTCTTTTTTTTGGGACAAAAATACAGAACTTCATTTTATTATGGGGCAAAATTAAGAAATTCCCTTTATTTTGGGGCAAAATTGAAGAAATTTCCCTTATTTTGGAGCAAAATTGCAGAAATTTCCCTTATTTTGTGGCAAAATTGTAGAAATTTCTTTTATTTTGGTACAGAATTGCAGAAATTTTTCTTATTTTGTGGCAAGATGGCAGAAATTTTCCATATTTTGGCGCAAAAAGGCACAAATTTTTCTTATTTTCGGGCAAAATTGCAGAAATTTCATTTATTTCAGGGCAAAAAGCAGAAATTTCTTTTATTATGGTACAAAATTGAAGAAATTTTCCTTATTTTGGAACAAAAAGTCAGAAATTCCCCATATTTTGGGGCAAAGGTAGAAATTCCTCTTATTTTGAGGTAAAATGCAGAAATTCTGCTTATTTAGAGGTAAAATGCAGAAATTCCCCTAATATTGGGGGAAAATGCAGAAATTCCCTTTATTTGGGGGCTAAAAGGCAGATATTTTCCGTATATTGAAGCAAAATTGAAGAAATTCTCATAATTTTCGGGCAAAAAGGCAGAAATTCTCCTTATTTTGGGGCAAAAAGATAGAAAATCTCCTTTTTTCGGGGGCAAAAAGTCAGAAATTTCCCTTATTTTAAGGCAAAATTGCAGAAATTTCCCTTATTTTGGAGCAAAATTGCAGAAATTTCCCTTATTTTGGGGCAAAATTGCAGAAATTTCACTTATTTCAGGGAAAAAAGGCAGAAATTTCTCTTATTTAGGGGCCAAAAAGCAGTAATTTCTTTTATTTTGGTACAAAATTGCAGAAATTTTTCTTATTTTGGGGCAAAAAGGCAAAAATTCCCCTTATTTTGAGGTAAAAAAGGATGAAATTCCCCTTATTTTGGGGCAAAAAGGCTGAAATTCCCCTTAATTTGGGGCAAAAAGCAGACATTTCTCTTATTTTGGGGAAAAATTTTAGAAATTTCACTTATTTCAGGGCAAAAAGTCAGAAATTCCCCTTATTTTGGGGCAAAAAGACAGAAATTCCGTTTATTTTTGGGGAAAAGGCAGAAATTGCACTTATGTTGAGTCAAAAAGGAGGAAAATCCCCTTATTTTGGGGAAATAATGAAGAAATTTCCTTTTTTTATGGCAAAAAGTTATACATTCCCTTTATTTTTGGGCAAAAAGGCAGAAATTCCCTGTATTTTGGAGCAAAATTGCAGAAAATCCCCTAATTTTGGGCAAAAAGGCAGAAATTCCATTTATTTGGGGTAAAACTGCAGAAATTTCACTTATTTCGTGGCAAAATGGCAGAAATTCCCCTTATTTTCGGCAAAAAAGGCAGAAAATCCCAGTATTTTAGAGCAAAATTGCAGTAATTCACCTAATTTTGGGGTAAAAATGCAGTAATTTTCTTTATTTGGGCCAAAAAAACAGAAGTTTCTCTTATTTTCGGGCAAAAAGGCAGAAATTCCTCGTATTTTGAAGCATAATTTTAGAAACTCCCCTAATTTTGGGGCAAAAAGGCAGAAATTCCCTTTATTTTGGGATAAAAATACAAAACTTCATTTTATTATGGGGCAAAATTAAGAAATTCCCCTTATTTTGGGGCAAAATTGAAGAAATTTCCCTTATTTTGGAGCAAAATTGCAGAAATTTCCCTTATTTTGTGGCATAATTGTAGAAATTTCTTTTATTTTGGTACAGAATTGGAGAAATTTTTCTTATTTTGTGGCAAGAAGGCAGAAATTTTCCATATTTTGGGGCAAAAAGGCACAAATTTTTCTTATTTTCGGGCAAAATTGCAGAAATTTCATTTATTTCAGGGCAAAAAGCAGAAATTTCTTTTATTATGGTACAAAAATGAAGAAATTTTCCTTATTTTGGAACAAAAAGGCAGAAATTCCCCATATTTTGGGGCAAAGGTAGAAATTCCTCTTATTTTGAGGTAAAATGCAGAAATTCTGCTTATTTAGAGGTAAAATGCAGAAATTCCCCTAATATTGGGGGAAAATGCAGAAATTCCCTTTATTTGGGGGCTAAAAGGCAGATATTTTCTGTATATTGAAGCAAAATTGAAGAAATTCTCATAATTTTCGGGCAAAAAGGCAGAAATTCTCCTTATTTTGGGGCAAAAAGACAGAAAATCTCCTTTTTTCGGGGGCAAAAAGTCAGAAATTTCCCTTATTTTAAGGCAAAATTGCAGAAATTTCCCTTATTTTGGAGCAAAATTGCAGAAATTTCCCTTATTTTGGGGCAAAATTGAAGAAATTTCACTTATTTCAGGGAAAAAAGGCAGAAATTTCTCTTATTTAGGGGCCAAAAAGCAGTAATTTCTTTTATTTTGGTAGAAAATTGAAGAAATTTTTTTATTTTGGGGCAAAAAGGCAAAAATTCCCGTTATTTTGAGGTAAAAAAGGATGAAATTCCCCTTATTTTGGGGCAAAAAGGCTGAAATTCCCCTTATTTTGGGTCAAAAAGCAGACATTTCCCTTATTTTGGGGAAAAATTTTAGAAATCTCACTTATTTCAGGGCAAAAAGTCAGAAATTCCCCTTATTTTGGGGCAAAAAGACAGAAATTCCGTTTATTTTTGGGGAAAAGGCAGAAATTGCACTTATGTTGAGTCAAAAAAAAGGAAAATCCCCTTATTTTGGGGAAAAAATGAAGAAATTTCCTTTTTTTATGGCAAAAAGTTATACCTTTCCTTATATTTTTGGGCAAAAAGGCAGAAATTCCCTGTATTTTGGAGCAAAATTGCAGAAAATCCCCTAATTTTGGGCAAAAAGGCAGAAATTCCATTTATTTGGAATAAAACTGCAGAAATTTCACTTATTTCGCGGCAAAATGGCAGAAATTCCCCTTATTTTCGGCTAAAAAGGCAGAAAATCCCCGTATTTTGGAGCAAAATTGCAGTAATTCACCTAATTTTGGGGTAAAAAATGCAGTAATTTTCTTTATTTGGGCCAAAAAACAGAAGTTTCCCTTATTTTCGGGCAAAAAGGCAGAAATTCCCCGTATTTTGAAGCAAAATTTTAGAAACTCCCCTAATTTTGGGGCAAAAAGGCAGAAATTCCCTTTATTTTGGGACAAAAATACAGAAATTCACCTTATTATGGGGCAAAAAGTCAGAAATTCCCCTTATTTTGGGGCAAAGTTGAAGAAATTTCCCTTATATTGGAGCAAAATTGCAGAAATTTACCTTATTTTGTTGCAAAATTGTAGAAATTTCCTTTATTTTGGTACAGAATTGGAGAAATTTTTCTTATTTTGTGGAAAGAAGCCAGAAATTTTCCATAATTTGGGGCATAAAGGCACAAATTTTTCTTATTTTTGGGAAATATTGCAGAAATTTCATTTATTTCAGGGCAAAAAGCAGAAATTTCTTTTATTATGGTACAAAATTGAAGAAATTTTTCTTATTTTGGAACAAAAAGGCAGAAATTCCCCATATTTTGGGGCAAAAAGGCAGAAATTCCCCGTATTTTGGGGCAAAATTGCAGAAATTTCTTTTATTTTGGTACATAATTGCAGAAAATTTTTTTATTTTGGGGCAAAAAGGCAGAAATTCCCCTTATTTTGAGGTAAAAAGGATGAAATTCCCCTTATTTTAGGGAAAAAAGGAAGAAATTTCCCTAATTTTGGGGCAAAAAGCAGACATTTCCTTTATTTGGGGAAAAATTTTAGAAATTTCACTTATTTCAGGGCAAAAAGTCAGAATTTTTCCTTATTTTGAGGCAAAAAGACAGAAATTCCGTTAATTTTTGGGGAAAAGGCAGAAATTGCACTTATTTTGTGTCAAAAAGGCGGAAAATCCACTTATTTTGGGGAAAAAAATGAAGAAATTTCCCTTTTTTATGGCAAAAAGGTATACATTCCCTTTATTTCGGGCAAATAGGCAGAAATTCCCTGTATATTGGAGCAAAATTGCAGAAATTCTTCTAATTTTTGGCCAAAAGTCAGAAATTCCATTTATTTGGGGTAAAACTGCAGAAATTTCACTTATTTCGCGGCAAAATGGCAGAAATTCCCCTTATTTTCGGCAAAAAAGGCAGAAAATCCCCGTATTTTGGAGCAAAATTGCAGTAATTCACCTAATTTTGGGGTAAAAAATGAAGTAGTTTTCTTTATTTTGGGGCAAAACAGCAGAAATTTCCCTTAATTCGGGGCTTAAGGCAGAAATTCCCCTTATTTTAGGGCAAAATTGCAGAAATTTCCCTTATTTGTGGGCAAAAAACAGGAATTCCCCTTATTTTGGTGCAAAATTGCAGAAATTTCCCTTATTATGGGGAAAAATTGCAGAAATTTCACTTATTTTAGGGCAAAATTGCAGAAATTTCACTTATTTAAGAGAAAAAAAGCAAAAGTTTTTCTTATTTTGGGGCAAAAATGCAGAGATTCGCCTTATTTTGGGGCAAAAAGGCAGAAATTCACCTTATTTTGGAGCAAAATTGCAGAAATTCTATAATATTGGGGCAAAAATGCAGAAATTTCTTTTATATGGGCCAAAAAAGCAGAAGTTCCTATTATTTTCGGGCAAAAAGGCAGAAATTCCCTGTATTTTGAAGCAAAATTTTAGAAACTCCCCTAATTTTGGGGCAAAAAGGCAGAAATTTCCTTTATTTTGGACAAAAATACAGAAATTCATTTTATTATGAGGCAAAATTAAGAAATTCCCCTTATTTTGGGGCAAAATTGAAGAATTTTCTTTTATTTTGGAGCAAAATTGCAGAAATTTCCCTTATTTTGTGGCAAAATTTTAGAAATTTCTTTTATTTTGGTACAGAATTGCAGAAATTTTTCTTATTTTGTGGCAAGAAGGCAGAAATTTTCTATATTTTGGGGGAAAAAGGCACAAATTTTTCTTATTTTCGGGCAAAATTGCAGAAATTTCATTTATTTCAGGGCAAAAAGCAGAAATTTCTTTTATTATGGTACAAAATTTAAAAAATTTCCTTATTTTGGAGCAAAAAGGCAGAAATTCCCCATATTTTGGGGCAAAGGCAGAAATTCCTTTTATTTTGAGGTAAAATGCAGAAATTCTGATTAGTTAGAGGTAAAATACAGAAATTCCCCTAATATTGGGGAAAAATGCAGAAATTTTCTTTATTTGGGGGCTAAAAGGCAGATATTTTTGGTATTTTGAAGCAAAATTGAGGAAATTCTCATAATTTTCTGGCAAAAAGGCAAAAATTCTCCTTATTTTGGGGCAAAAAGACAGAAAATCTCGATTTTTCGGGGGCAAAATGTCAGAAATTTCCCTTATTTTGGGGCAAAATTGCAGAAATTTTCCTTATTTTGAAGCAAAATTGCAGAAATTTCCCTTATTTTCAGGCAAAATTGCAGAAATTTCACTTATTTCAAAAAAAAGGCAGAAATTTCTCTTATTTTGGGGCAAAAAGCAGTAATTTCTTTTATTTTGGTACAAAATTGCAGAAAATTTTCTTATTTTGGAGCAAAAAGGCAGAAATTCCGCTTTATTTGAGGTAAAAAGAATGAAATTTTCCTTATTTTGAGGTTAAAAAGGCAGAAATTTCCCTCATTTTGGGGCAAAAAGCAGACATTTCCCTTATTTGGGGAAAATTTTTTGAAATTTCACTTATTTCAGGGCAAAAAGTCAGAAATTCCCCTTATTTTGGGGTAAAAAGACAGAAAATCCGTTTATTTTTGGGGGAAAGGCAGAAATTGCTCATATTTTGAGTCAAAAAGGCGGAAAATCCCGTTATTTTGGGGAAAAATGAAGAAATTTTCCGTTTATATGGCAAAAAGGTATACATTCCCTTTATTTCGGGCAAAAAGGCAGAAATTCCCTGTATTTTGGAGCAAAATTGCAGAAATTCCCCTAATTTTTGGCAAAAAGGCAGAAATTCCATTTATTTGGGGTCAAACTGCAGAAATTTCACTTATTTCGTGGCAAAATGGCAGAAATTTCCCTTATTTTCGGCGAAAAAGGCAGAAAATCCTCGTATTTTGGAGCAAAATTGCATTAATTCACCTAATTTTGGGGTAAAAAATGCAGTAGTTTTCTTTATTTTGGGGCAAAACGGCAGAAATTTTCCTTAATTCGGGGCTTAAGGCAGAAATTCCCCTTATTTTAGGGCAAAATTGCAGAAATTTCCCTTATTTGTGGGCAAAAAAAAGGAATTCCCTTTATTTTGGGGCAAAATTGCAGAAATTTCCCTTATTATGGGGAAAAATTGCAGAAATTTCTCTTATTTTAGGGCAAAATTGCAGAAATTTCACTTATTTCAGAGAAAAAAAAAGCAAAAATTTTTCTTATTTTGGGGCAAAAAGGCAGAAATTCGCCTTATTTTGGGGCAAAAAGGCAGAAATTTACCTAATTTTCGAGCAAAATTGCAGAAATTCCCCTAATATTGGGGCAAAAATGCAGAAATTTCCTTTATTTGGGCCAAAAAAGCAGAAGTTCCCCTTATTTTCAGGCAAAAAGGCAGAAATTCCCCGTATTTTGAAGCAAAATTTTAGAAACTCCCCTAATTTGGGGGCAAAAAGGCAGAAATTTTCTTTATTTTGGGACAAAAATACAGAACTTCATTTTATTATGGGGCAAAATTAAGAAATTCCCCTTATTTTGGGGCAAAATTGAAAAAATTTCCCTTATTTTGGAGCAAAATTGCAGAAATTTCCCTTATTTTGTGGCATAATTGTAGAAATTTCTTTTATTTTGGTACAGAATTGCAGAAATTTTTCTTATTTTGTGGCAAGAAGGCAGAAATTTTCCATATTTTGGGGCAAAAAGGCACAAATTTTTTCTTATTTTTGGGCAAAATTGCAGAAATTTCATTTATTTCAGGGCAAAAAGCAGAAATTTCTTTTATTATGGTACAAAATTGAAGAAATTTTCCTTATTTTGACACAAAAAGTCAGAAATTCCCCATATATTGGGGCAAAGGTAGAAATTCCTCTTATTTTGAGGTAAAATGCAGAAATTCTGCTTATTTAGAGGTAAAATGCAGAAATTCCCCTAATATTGGGGAAAATGCAGAAATTCCCTTTATTTGGGGGCTAAAAGGCAGATATTTTCCGTATATTGAAGCAAAATTGAAGAAATTCTCATAATTTTCGGGCAAAAAGGCAGAAATTCTCCTTATTTTGGGGCAAAAAGACAGAAAATCTCCTTTTTTCGGGAGCAAAAAGTCAGAAATTTCCCTTATTTTAAGGCAAAATTGCAGAAATTTCCCTTATTTTGGAGCAAAATTGCAGAAATTTCCCTTATTTTGGGGCAAAATTGCAGAAATTTCACTTATTTCAGGGAAAAAAGGCAGAAATTTCTCTTATTTAGAGGCCAAAAAGCGGTAATTTCTTTTATTTTGGTACAAAATTGCAGAAATTTTTCTTATTTTGGGACAAAAAGGCAAAAATTCTCGTTATTTTGAGGTAAAAAAGGATAAAATTCCCCTTATTTTGGGGCAAAAAGGCTGAAATTCCCCTTATTTTGGGTCAAGAAGCAGACATTTCCCTTATTTTGGGGAAAAATTTTAGAAATTTCACTTATTTCAGGGCAAAAAGTCAGAAATTCCCCTTATTTTGGGGCAAAAAGACAGAAATTCCGTTTATTTTTGGGGAAAAGGCAGAAATTGCACTTATGTTGAGTCAAAAAAGAGGAAAATCCCCTTATTTTGGGGAAATAATGAAGAAATTTCCTTTTTTATGGCAAAAAGTTATACATTCCTTTTATTTTTGGGCAAAAAGGCAGAAATTCCCTGTATTTTGGAGCAAAATTGCAGAAAATCCCCTAATTTTGGGCAAAAAGGCAGAAATTCCATTTATTTGGGGTAAAACTGCAGAAATTTGACTTATTTCGCGGCAAAATGGCAGAAATTCCCCTTATTTTCGGCAAAAAAGGCAGAAAATCCCCGTATTTGGAGCAAAATTGCAGTAATTCACCTAATTTTGAGGTAAAAAATGAAGTAATTTTCTTTATTTGGGCCAAAAAAAAAGAAGTTTCTCTCATTTTCGGGCAAAAAGACAGAAATTCCCCGTATTTTGAAGCAAAATTTTAGAAACTCCCCTAATTTTGGGGCAAAAAGGCAGAAATTCCCTTTATTTTGGCACAAAAATACAGAACTTCATTTTATTATGGGGCAAAATTAAGAAATTCCCCTTATTTTGGGGCAAAATTGAAGAAATTTTCCTTATTTTGGAGCAAAATTGCAGAAATTTCCCTTATTTTGTTGCATAATTGTAGAAATTTCTTTTATTTTGGTACAGAATTGCAGAAATTTTTCTTATTTTGTGGCAAGAATGCAGAAATTTTCCATATTTTGGGGCAAAAAGGCACAAATTTTTCTTATTTTCGGGCAAAATTGCAGAAATTTCATTTATTTCAGGGCAAAAAGCAGAAATTTCTTTTATTATGGTACAAAATTGAAGAAATTTTCCTTATTTTGGAACAAAAAGGCAGAAATTCCCCATATTTTGGGGCAAAGGTAGAAATTCCTCTTATTTTGAGGTAAAATGCAGAAATTCTGCTTATTTAGAGGTAAAATGCAGAAATTCCCCTAATATTGGGGGAAAATGCAGAAATTCATTTTATTTGGGGGGCTAAAAGGCAGATATTTTCTGTATATTGAAGCAAAATTGAAGAAATTCTCATAATTTTCTGGCAAAAAGGCAGAAATTCTCCTTATTTTGGGGCAAAAACACAGAAAATCTCCTTTTTTCGGAGGCAAAAAGTCAGAAATTTCCCTTATTTTAAGGCAAAATTGCAGAAATTTCCCTTATTTTGGAGCAAAATTGCAGAAATTTCCTTTATTTTGGGGCAAAATTGCTGAAATTTCACTTATTTCAGGGAAAAAAGGCAGAAATTTCTCTTATTTAGTTGCCAAAAAGCAGTAATTTCTTTTATTTTGGTACAAAATTGCAGACATTTTTTTAATTTTGGGGCAAAAAGGCAAAAATTCCCCTCATTTTGAGGTAAAAAAGGATGAAATTCCCCTTATTTTGGGGCAAAAAGGCTGAAATTCCCCTTATTTTGGGGCAAAAAGCAGACATTTCCCTTATTTTGGGAAAAAATTTTAGAAATTTCACTTATTTCAGGGCAAAACGTCAGAAATTCCCCTTATTTTGGGGCAAAAAGACAGAAATTCCATTTATTTTTGGGGAAAAGGCAGAAATTGCACTCATGTTGAGTCAAAAAGGAGGAAAATCCCCTTATTTTGGGGAAAAAATGAAGAAATTTCCTTTTTTTATGGCAAAAAGTTATACATTCCCTTTATTTTTGGGCAAAAGGGCAGAAATTCCCTGTATTTTGGAGCAAAATTGCAGAAAATCCCCTAATTTTGGGCAAAAAGGCAGAAATTCCATTTATTTGGGGTAAGACTGCAGAAATTTCACTTATTTTGCAGCAAAATGGCAGAAATTCTTCTTATTTTCGGCAAAAAAGGCAGAAAATCCTCGTATTTTGGAGCAAAATTGCAGTAATTCACCTAATTTTGGGGTAAAAAATGGAGTAATTTTCTTTATTTGGGCCAAAAAACAGAAGTTTCCCTTATTTTCGGGCAAAAAGGCAGAAATTTCCCGTATTTTGAAGCAAGATTTTAGAAACTCCCCTAATTTTGGGGCAAAAAGGCAGAAATTCTCTTTATTTTGGGACAAAAATACAGAAATTCACCTTATTATGGGGCAAAAAGTCACAAATTCTCCTTATTTTGGGGCAAAATTGAAGAAATTTCCCTTATATTGGAGCAAAATTGCAGAAATTTCCCTTATTTTGTTGCAAAATTGTAGAAATTTCTTTTATTTTGGTACAGAATTGGAGAAATTTTTCTTATTTTGTGGAAAGAAGCCAGAAATTTTCCATAATTTGGGGCATGAAGGCACAAATTTTTCTTATTTTTGGGAAATATTGCAGAAATTTCATTTATTTCAGGGCAAAAAGCAGAAATTTCTTTTATTATGGTACAAAATTGAAGAAATTTTTCTTATTTTGGAACAAAAAGGCAGAAATTCCCCATATTTTGGGGCAAAAAGGCAGAAATTCCCCTTATTTTGGGGCAAAATTGCAGAAATTTCTTTTATTTTGGTACAAAATTGCAGAAAATTTTCTTATTTTGGGGCAAAAAGGCAGAAATTCCCCTTATTTTGAGGTAAAAAGGATGAAATTCCCCTTATTTTAGGGAAAAAAGGAAGAAATTTCCCTAATTTTGGGGCAAAAAGCAGACATTTCCTTTATTTGGGGAAAAATTTTAGAAATTTCACTTATTTCAGGGATAAAAGTCAGAATTTTTCCTTATTTTGAGGCAAAAAGACAGAAATTCCGTTTATTTTTGGGGAAAAGGCAGAAATTGCACTTATTTTGTGTCAAAAAGGCGGAAAATCCACTTATTTTGGGGAAAAAAATGAAGAAATTTCCCTTTTTTATGGCAAAAGGTATACATTCCCTTTATTTCGGGCAAAAAGGCAGAAATTCCCTGTATATTGGAGCAAAATTGCAGAAATTCCCCTAATTTTTGGCCAAAAGTCAGAAATTCCATTTATTTGGGGTAAAACTGCAGAAATTTCACTTATTTCGCGGCAAAATGGCAGAAATTCCCCTTATTTTTGGTGAAAAAGGCAGAAAATTCCCGTATTTTGGAGCAAAATTGCAGTAATTCACCTAATTTTGGGGTAAAAAATGCAGTAGTTTTCTTTATTTTGGGGCAAAACAGCAGAAATTTCTCTTAATTCGGGGCTTAAGGCAGAAATTCCCCTTATTTTAGGGCAAAATTGCAGAAATTTCCCTTATTTGTGGGCAAAAAAACAGGAATTCCCCTTATTTTGGGGCAAAATTGCAGAAATTTCTTTTATTATGGGGAAAAATTGCAGAAATTTCCCTTATTTTAGGGCAAAATTGCAGAAATTTCACTTATTTCAGAGAAAAAAAGCAAAAATTTTTCTTATTTTGAGGCAAAAAGGCAGAAATTCGCCTTATTTGGGGGCAAAAAGGCAGAAATTCACCTAATTTTGGAGCAAAATTGCAGAAATTCCCCTAATATTGGGGCAAAAATGCAGAAATTTCTTTTTTGGGCCAAAAAAGCAGAAGTTCCCCTTATTTTCGGGCAAAAAGGCAGAAATTCCCTGTATTTTGAAGCAAAATTTTAGAAACTCCCCTAATTTTGGGGCAAAAAGGCAGAAATTTCCTTTATTTTGGACAAAAATACAGAAATTCATTTTATTAAGAGGCAAAATTAAGAAATTCCCCTTATTTTGGGGCAAAATTGAAGAAATTTCCCTTATTTTCGAGCAAAATTGCAGAAATTTCCCTTATTTTGTGGCAAAATTTTAGAAATTTCTTTTATTTTGGTACAGAATTGCAGAAATTTTTCTTATTTTGTGGCAAGAAGGCAGAAATTTTCCATATTTTGGGGGAAAAAAGGCACAAATTTTTCTTATTTTCGGGGAAAATTGCAGAAATTTCATTTATTTCAGGGCAAAAACCAGAAATTTCTTTTATTATGGTACAAAATTTTAAAAATTTCCTTATTTTGGAGCAAAAAGGCAGAAATTCCCCATATTTTGGGGCAAAGGCAGAAATTCCTCTTATTTTGAGGTAAAATGCAGAAATTCTGATTAGTTAGAGGTAAAATACAGAAATTCCCCTAATATTGGGGAAAAATGCAAAAATTCCCTTTATTTCGGGGCTAAAAGGCAGATATTTTCGGTATTTTGAAGCAAAATTGAAGAAATTCTCATAATTTTCTGGCAAAAAGGCAGAAATTCTCCTTATTTTGGGGCAAAAAAACAGAAAATCTCCTTTTTTCGGGGGCAAAATGTCAGAAATTTCCCTTATTTTGGGGCAAAATTGCAGAAATTTTCCTTATTTTGAAGCAAAATTGCAGAAATTTCCCTTATTTTGGGGCAAAATTGCAGAAATTTCACTTATTTCAAAAAAAAGGCAGAAATTTCTCTTATTTTGGGGCAAAAAGCAGTAATTTCTTTTATTTTGGTACAAAATTGCAGAAAATTTTCTTATTTTGGAGCAAAAAGGCAGAAATTCCGCTTTATTTGAGGTAAAAAGGATGAAATTCCCCTTATTTTGAGGTTAAAAAGGCAGAAAATTCCCTCATTTTGGGGCAAAAAGCAGACATTTCCCTTATTTGGGGAAAATTTTTAGAAATTTCACTTATTTCAGGGCAAAAAGTCAGAAATTCCCCTTATTTTGGGGCAAAAAGACAGAAAATCCGTTTATTTTGGGGGGAAAGGCAGAAATTGCTCATATTTTGAGTCAAAAAGGCGGAAAATCCCGTTATTTTGGGGAAAAAATGAAGAAATTTTCCGTTTATATGGCAAAAAGGTATACATTCCCTTTATTTCGGGCAAAAAGGCAGAAATTCCCTGTATTTTGGAGCAAAATTGCAGAAATTCCCCTAATTTTTGGCAAAAAGGCAGAAATTCCATTTATTTGGGGTCAAACTGCAGAAATTTCACTTATTTCGTGGCAAAATGGCAGAAATTCCCCTTATTTTCGGCGAAAAAGGCAGAAAATCCCCGTATTTTGGAGCAAAATTGCAGTAATTCACCTAATTTTGGGGTAAAAAATGCAGTAGTTTTCTTTATTTTGGGGCAAAACAGCAGAAATTTCCCTTAATTCGGGGCTTAAGGCAAAAATTCCCCTTATTTTAGGGCAAAATTGCAGAAATTTCCCTTATTTGTGGGCAAAAAACAGGAATTCCCCTTATTTTGGGGTAAAATTGCAGAAATTTCCCTTATTATAAGGAAAAATTGCAGAAATTTCCCTTATTTTAGGGCAAAATTGCAATAATTTCACTTATTTCAGAGAAAAAAAAAGCAAAAAATTTTCTTATTTTGGGGCAAAAAGGCAGAAATTCGCCTTATTTTGGGGCAAAAAGGCAGAAATTCACCTAATTTTCGAGCAAAATTGCAGAAATTCCCCTAATATTGGGGCAAAAATGCAGAAATTTCCTTTATTTGGGCCAAAAAAGCAGAAGTTCCCCTTATTTTCAGGCAAAAAGGCAGAAATTCCCTGTATTTTGAAGCAAAATTTTAGAAACTCCCCTAATTTTGGGGCAAAAAGGCAGAAATTTTCTTTATTTTGGGACAAAAATACAGAACTTCATTTTATTATGGGGCAAAATTAAGAAAATCCCCTTATTTTGGGGCAAAATTGAAGAAATTTCCCTTATTTTGGAGCAAAATTGCAGAAATTTTCCTTATTTTGTGGCAAAATTGTAGAAATTTCTTTTATTTTGGTACAGAATTGCAGAAATTTTTCTTATTTTGTGGCAAGAAGGCAGAAATTTTCCATATTTTGGGGCAAAAAGGCACAAATTTTTCTTATTTTCGGGCAAAATTGCAGAAATTTCATTTATTTCAGGGCAAAAAGCAGAAATTTCTTTTATTATGGTACAAAATTGAAGAAATTTTCCTTATTTTGTAACAAAAAGGCAGAAATTCCCCATATTTTGGGGCAAAGGTAGAAATTCCTCTTATTTTGAGGTAAAATGCAGAAATTCTGCTTATTTAGAGGTAAAATGCAGAAATTCCCCTAATATTGGGGGAAAATGCAGAAATTCCCTTTATTTGGGGGCTAAAAGGCAGATATTTTTCGTATATTGAAGCAAAATTGAAGAAATTCTCATAATTTTCGGGCAAAAAGGCAGAAATTCTTCTTATTTTGGGGCAAAAAGACAGAAAATCTCCTTTTTTCGGGGGCAAAAAGTCAGAAATTTCCCTTATTTTAAGGCAAAATTGCAGAAATTTCCCTTATTTTGGAGCAAAATTGCAGAAATTTCCCTTATTTTGGGGCAAAATTGCAGAAATTTCACTTATTTCAGGGAAAAAAGGCAGAAATTTCTCTTATTTAGAGGCCAAAAAGCAGTAATTTCTTTTATTTTGGTACAAAATTGCAGAAATTTTTCTTATTTTGTGGCAAAAAGGCAAAAATCCCCCTTATTTTGAGGTAAAAAAGGATGAAATTCCCCTTATTTTGGGACAAAAAGGCTGAAATTCCCCTTATTTTTGGGCAAAAAGCAGACATTTCCCTTATTTTGGGGAAAAATTTTAGAAATTTCACTTATTTCAGGGCAAAAAGTCAGAAATTCCCCTTATTTTGGGGCAAAAAGACAGAAATTCCATTTATTTTTGGGGAAAAGGCAGAAATTGCACTTATGTTGAGTCAAAAAGGAGGAAAATCTTCTTATTTTGGGGAAATAATGAAGAAATTTCCTTTTTTTATGGCAAAAAGTTATACATTCCTTTTATTTTTGGGCAAAAAGGCAGAAATTCCCTGTATTTTGGAGCAAAATTGCAGAAAATCCCCTAATTTTGGGCAAAATGCAGAAATTCCATTTATTTGGGGTAAAACTGCAGAAATTTCACTTATTTCGCGGCAAAATGGCAGAAATTCCCCTTATTTTCGGCAAAAAAGGCAGAAAATCCCCGTATTTTGGAGCAAAATTGCAGTAATTCACCTAATTTTGGGGTAAAAAATGCAGTAATTTTCTTTATTTGGGCCAAAAAACAGAAGTTTCCCTTATTTTCGGGCAAAAAGACAGAAATTCCCCGTATTTTGAAGCAAAATTTTAGAAACTCCCCTAATTTTGGGGCAAAAAGGCAGAAATTCCCTTTATTTTGGGACAAAAATACAGAACTTCATTTTATTATGGGGCAAAATTAAGAAATTCCCCTTATTTTGGGGCAAAATTGAAGAAATTTTCCTT
The DNA here is from genome assembly GCF_963924665.1 of Micromys minutus. Taxonomy (NCBI): domain Eukaryota; kingdom Metazoa; phylum Chordata; class Mammalia; order Rodentia; family Muridae; genus Micromys; species Micromys minutus. The sequence goes on from NC_137963.1 coordinate 29,605,167, forward strand.
ATTTTGGAGCAAAATTGCAGAAATTTCCCTTATTTTGTGGCATAATTGTAGAAATTTCTTTTATTTTGGTACAGAATTGCAGAAATTTTTCTTATTTTGTGGCAAGAATGCAGAAATTTTCCATATTTTGGGGCAAAAAGGCACAAATTTTTCTTATTTTCGGGCAAAATTGCAGAAATTTCATTTATTTCAGGGCAAAAAGCAGAAATTTCTTTTATTATGGTACAAAATTGAAGAAATTTTTTTTATTTTGGAACAAAAAGGCAGAAATTCCCCATATTTTGGGGCAAAGGTAGAAATTCCTCTTATTTTGAGGTAAAATGCATAAATTCTGCTTATTTAGAGGTAAAATGCAGGAATTCCCCTAATATTGGGGGAAAATGCAGAAATTCACTTTATTTGGGGGGCTAAAAGGCAGATATTTTCTGTATATTGAAGCAAAATTGAAGAAATTCTCATAATTTTCTGGCAAAAAGGCAGAAATTCTCCTTATTTTGGGGCAAAAACACAGAAAATCTCCTTTTTTCGGAGGCAAAAAGTCAGAAATTTCCCTTATTTTAAGGCAAAATTGCAGAAATTTCCCTTATTTTGGAGCAAAATTGCAGAAATTTCCCTTATTTTGGGGCAAAATTGCAGAAATTTCACTTATTTCAGGGAAAAAAGGCAGAAATTTCTCTTATTTAGTTGCCAAAAAGCAGTAATTTCTTTTATTTTGGTACAAAATTGCAGAAATTTTTTTTATTTTGGGGCAAAAAGGCAAAAATTCCCCTCATTTTGAGGTATAAAAGGATGAAATTCCCCTTATTTTGGGGCAAAAAGGCTGAAATTCTCCTTATTTTGGGGCAAAAAGCAGACATTTCCCTTATTTGGGGAAAAATTTTAGAAATTTCACTTATTTCAGGGCAAAACGTCAGAAATTCCTCTTATTTTGGGGCAAAAAGACAGAAATTCCGTTTATTTTTGGGGAAAAGGCAGAAATTGCACTTATGTTGAGTCAAAAAGGAGGAAAATCCCCTTATTTTGGGGAAAAAATGAAGAAATTTCCTTTTTTTATGGCAAAAAGTTATACATTCCCTTTATTTTTGGGCAAAAAGGCAGAAATTCCCTGTATTTTGGAGCAAAATTGCAGAAAATCCCCTAATTTTGGGCAAAAAGGCAGAAATTCCATTTATTTGGGGTAAAACTGCAGAAATTTCACTTATTTCGCGGCAAAATGGCAGAAATTCTTCTTATTTTCGGCAAAAAAGGCAGAAAATCCCCGTATTTTGGACCAAAATTGCAGTAATTCACCTAATTTTGGGGTAAAAAATGCAGTAATTTTCTTTATTTGGGCCAAAAAACAGAAGTTTCCCTTATTTTCGGGCAAAAAGGCAGAAATTCCCCGTATTTTGAAGCAAGATTTTAGAAACTCCCCTAATTTTGGGGCAAAAAGGCAAAAATTCCCTTTATTTTGGGACAAAAATACAGAAATTCACCTTATTATGGGGCAAAAAGTCATAAATTCCCCTTATTTTGGGGCAAAATTGAAGAAATTTCCCTTATTTTGGAGCAAAATTGCAGAAATTTCCCTTATTTTGTGGCTAATTTTAGAAATTTCTTTTATTTGGTACAGAATTGCAGAAATTTTTCTTATTTTGTGGCAAGAAGGCAGAAATTTTCCATATTTTGGGGGAAAAAAGGAACAAATTTTTCTTATTTTCGGGCAAAATTGCAGAAATTTCATTTATTTCAGGGCAAAAAGCAGAAATTTCTTTTATTATGGTACACAATTTTAAAAATTTCCTTATTTTGGAACAAAAAGGCAGAAATTCCTCATATTTTAGGGCAAAGGCAGAAATTCCTCTTATTTTGAGGTAAAATGCAGAAATTCTGATTATTTAGAGGTAAAATACAGAAATTCCCCTAATATTGGGGAAAAATGCAGAAATTCCATTTATTTGGGGGCTAAAAGGCAGATATTTTCGGTATTTTGAAGCAAAATTGAAGAAATTCTCATAATTTTCTGGCAAAAAGGCAGAAATTCTCCTTATTTTGGGGCAAAAAGACAGAAAATCTCTTTTTTTCGGGGGCAAAATGTCAGAAATTTTCCTTATTTTGGGGCAAAATTGCAGAAATTTTCCTTATTTTGAAGCAAAATTGCAGAAATTTCCCTTATTTTGGGGCAAAATTGCAGAAATTTCACTTATTTCAAAAGAAAAAAGGCAGAAATTTCTCTTATTTTGGGGCAAAAAGCAGTAATTTCTTTTATTTTGGTACAAAATTGCAGAAAATTTTCTTATTTTGGAGCAAAAAGGCAGAAATTCCGCTTTATTTGAGGTAAAAAGGATGAAATTCTCCTTATTTTGAAGTTAGAAAGGCAGAAATTTCCTTCATTTTGGGGCAAAAAGCAGACATTTCCCTTATTTGGGGAAAAATTTTAGAAATTTCACTTATTTCAGGGCAAAAAGTCAGAAATTCCCCTTATTTTGGGGCAAAAAGACAGAAAATCCGTTTATTTTTGGGGGAAAGGCAGAAATTGCTCTTATTTTGAGTCAAAAAGGCGGAAAATCCTGTTATTTTGGGGAAAAAATGAAGAAATTTCCCTTTTATATGGCAAAAAGGTATACATTCCCTTTATTTCGGGCAAAAAGGCAGAAATTCCCTGTATTTTGGAGCAAAATTGCAGAAATTCCCCTAATTTTTGGCAAAAAGGCAGAAATTCCATTTATTTGGGGTCAAACTGCAGAAATTTCACTTATTTCGTGGCAAAATGGCAGAAATTCCCCTTATTTTTGGCGAAAAAGGCAGAAAATCCTCATGTTTTGGAGCAAAATTGCAGTAATTCACCTAATTTTGGGGTAAAAAATGCAGTAGTTTTCTTTATTTTGGGGCAAAACGGCAGAAATTTCTTTTAATTCGGGGCTTAAGGCAGAAATTCCCCTTATTTTAGGGCAAAATTGCAGAAATTTCCCTTATTTGTGGGCAAAACCAGGAATTCCCCTTATTTTGGGGCAAAATTGCAGAAATTTCACTTATTTCAGAAAAAAAAAGTAAAAAATTTAATTATTTTGGGGCAAAAAGGCAGAAATTCGCCTTATTTTGGGGCAAAAAGGCAGAAATTCACCTAATTTTGGAGCAAAATTGAAGAAAGTACCCTAATATTGGGGCAATAATGCAGAAATTTCCTTTATTTGGGCCAAAAAAGCAGAAGTTCCCCTTATTTTCAGGCAAAAAGGCAGAAATTCCCCGTATTTTGAAGCAAAATTTTAGAAACTCCCCTAATTTTGGGGCAAAAAGGCAGAAATTTTCTTTATTTTGGGACAAAAATACAGAACTTCATTTTATTATGGGGCAAAATTAAGAAATTCCCCTTATTTTGGGGCAAAATTGAAGAAATTTCTCTTATTTTGGAGCAAAATTGCAGAAATTTCCCTTAATTTGTTGCAAAATTGTAGAAATTTCTTTTATTTTGGTACAGAATTGCAGAAATTTTTCTTATTTTGTGGCAAGAAGGCAGAAATTTTCCATATTTTGGGGCAAAAGGGCACAAATTTTTCTTATTTTCGGGCAAAATTGCAGAAATTTCATTTATTTCAGGGCAAAAAGCAGAAATTTCTTTTATTATGGTACAAAATTGAAGAAATTTTCCTTATTTTGGAACAAAAAGGCAGAAATTCCCCATATTTTGGGGCAAAGGTAGAAATTCCTATTATTTTGAGGTAAAATGCAGAAATTCTGCTTATTTAGAGGTAAAATGCAGAAATTCCCCTAATATTGAAGGAAAATGCAGAAATTTCCTTTATTTGGGGGGTAAAAGGCAGATATTTTCCGTATATTGAAGCAAAATTGAAGAAATTCTCATGATTTTCGGGCAAAAAGGCAGAAATTCTCCTTATTTTGGGGCAAAAAGACAGAAAATCTCCTTTTTTCAGGGGCAAAAAGTCAGAAATTTCCCTTATTTTAAGGCAAAATTGCAGAAATTTCCCTTATTTTGGAGCAAAATTGCAGAAATTTCCCTTATTTTGGGGCAAAATTGCAGAAATTTCACTTATTTCAGTGAAAAAAAGCAGAAATTTCTCTTATTTAGGGGCCAAAAAGCAGTAATTTCTTTTATTTTGGTACAAAATTGCAGAAATTTTTCTTATTTTGGGGCAAAAAGGCAAAAATTCCCCTTATTTTGAGGTAAAAAAGGATGAAATTCCCCTTATTTTTGGGCAAAAAGGCTGAAATTCCCCTTATTTTGGGGCAAAAAGCAGACATTTCCCTTATTTTGGGGAAAAATTTTAGAAATTTCACTTATTTCAGGGCAAAAAGTCAGAAATTCCCCTTATTTTGGGGCAAAAAGACAGAAATTCCGTTTATTTTTAGGGAAAAGCCAGAAATTGCACTCATGTTGAGTGGAAAAGGAGGAAAATCCCCTTATTTTGGGGAAAAAATGAAGAAATTTCCTTTTTTTATGGCAAAAAGTTATACATTCCCTTTATTTTTGGCAAAAAGGCAGAAATTCCCTGTATTTTGGAGCAAAATTGCAGAAAATCCCCTAATTTTGGGCAAAAAGGCAGAAATTCCATTTATTTGGGGTAAAACTGCAGAAATTTCACTTATTTCGCGGCAAAATAGCAGAAATTCCCCTTATTTTCGGCACAAAAGGCAGAAAATCCCCGTATTTTGGCGCAAAATTGCAGTATTTCACCTAATTTTGGGGTAAAAAAATGCAGTAATTTTCTTTATTTGGGCCAAAAAACAGAAGTTTCCCTTATTTTCAGGCAAAAAGGCAGAAATTCCCTGTATTTTGAAGCAACATTTTAGAAACTCCCCTAATTTTGGGGCAAAAAGGCAGAAATTTCCTTTATTTTGGGCAAAAATACAGAAATTCATTTTATTAGAGGGAAAATTCAGAAATTCCCCTTATTTTGGGGCAAAATTGAAGAAATTTCCCTTATTTTGGAGCAAAATTGTAGAAATTTCCCTTATTTTGTGGCAAAATTTTAGAAATTTCTTTTATTTTGGTACAGAATTGCAGAAATTTTTCTTATTTTGTGGCAAGAAGGCAGAAATTTTCCATATTTTGGGGGAAAAAAGGCACAAATTTTTCTTATTTTCGGGCAAAATTGCAGAAATTTCATTTTTTGAGGGCAAAAAGCAGAAATTTCTTTTATTATGGTACAAAATTTTAAAAATTTCCTTTTTTTGGAACAAAAAGGCAGAAATTCCCCATATTTTGGGGCAAAGGCAGAAATTCCTCTTATTTTGAGGTAAAATGCAGAAATTCTGATTATTTAGAGGTAAAATACAGAAATTCCCCTAATATTGGGGAAAAATGCAGAAATTCCCTTTATTTGGGGGCTAAAAGGCAGATATTTTCGGTATTTTGAAGCAAAATTGAAGAAATTCTCATAATTTTCTGGCAAAAAGGCAGAAATTCTCCTTATTTTGGGGCAAAAAGACAGAAAATCTCCTTTTGTCGGGGGCAAAATGTCAGAAATTTCCCTTATTTTGGGGCAAAATTGCAGAAATTTTCCTTATTTTGAAGCAAAATTGCAGAAATTTCCCTTATTCTGGGGCAAAATTGCAGAAATTTCACTTATTTCAAAGAAAAAAGGCAGAAATTTCTCTTATTTTGGGGCAAAAAGCAGTAATTTCTTTTATTTTGGTACAAAATTGCAGAAAATTTTCTTATTTTGGAGCAAAAAGGCAGAAATTCCGCTTTATTTGAGGTAAAAAGAATGAAATTCTTCTTATTTTGAAGTTAGAAAGGCAGAAATTTCCCTCATTTTGGGGCAAAAAGCAGACATTTCCCTTATTTGGGGAAAAATTTTAGAAATTTCACTTATTTCAGGGAAAAAGTCAGAAATTCCCCTTATTTTGGGGCAAAAAGAAAGAAAATGTGTTTATTTTTTGGGGAAAGGCAGAAATTGCTCTTATTTTGAGTCAAAAAGGCGGAAAATCCCGTTATTTTGGGGAAAAAATGAAGAAATTTCTCTTTTATATTGCAAAAAGGTATACATTCCGTTTATTTCGGGCAAAAAGGCAGAAATTCTCTGTATTTTGGAGCAAAATTGCAGAAATTTCCCTAATTTTTGGCAAAAAGGCAGAAATTTCATTTATTTGGTGTCAAACTGCAGAAATTTCACTTATTTCGTGGCAAAATGGCAGAAATTCCCCTTATTTTCGGCGAAAAAGGCAGAAAATCCTCGTGTTTTGGAGCAAAATTGCATTAATTCACCTAATTTTGGGGTAAAAAATGCAGTAGTTTTCTTTATTTTGGGGCAAAACGGCAGAAATTTCCCTTAATTCGGGGCTTAAGGCAGAAATTCCCCTTATTTTAGGGCAAAATTGCAGAAATTTCCCTTATTTGTGGGCAAAAAACAGGAATTCCCCTTATTTTGGGGCAAAATTGCAGAAATTTCCCTTATTATAAGGAATAATTGCAGAAATATCCCTTATTTTATGGCAAAATTGCAGAAATTTCACTTATTTCAGAGAAAAAAAAAGCAAAAATTTTTCTTATTTTGGGGCAAGAAGGCAGAAATTCGCCTTATTTTGGCACAAAAAGGCAGAAATTCACCTAATTTTGGAGTAAAATTGCAGAAATTCCCCTAATATTGGGGCAAAAATGCAAAAATTTCCTTTATTTGGGCCAAAAAAGCAGAAGTTCCCCTTATTTTCAGGCAAAAAGGCAGAAATTTCCCGTATTTTGAAGCAAAATTTTAGAAACTCCCCTAATTTTGGGGCAAAAAGGCAGAAATTTTCTTTATTTTGGGACAAAAATACAGAACTTCATTTTATTATGGGGCAAAATTAAGAAATTCCCCTTCCCCTTATTTTGGGGCAAAATTGAAGAAATTTCCCTTATTTTGGAGCAAAATTGCAGAAATTTCCCTTATTTTGTGGCAAAATTGTAGAAATTTCTTATTTTGGTACAGAATTGCAGAAATTTTTCTTATTTTGTGGCAAGAAGGCAGAAATTTTCCATATTTTGGGGCAAAAAGGCACAAATTTTTCTTATTTTCGGGCAAAATTGTAGAAATTTCATTTATTTCAGGGCAAAAAGCAGAAATTTCTTTTATTATGGTACAAAATTGAAGAAATTTTCCTTATTTTGGAACAAAAATGTAGAATTTCCCCATATTTTGGGGCAAAGGTAGAAATTCCTCTTATTTTGAGGTAAAATGCAGAAATTCTGCTTATTTAGAGGGAAAATGCAGAAATTCCCCTAATATTGCGGGAAAATGCAGAAATTCCCTTTATTTGGGGGCTAAAAGGCAGATATTTACCGTATATTGAAGCAAAATTGAAGAAATTCTCATAATTTTCGGGCAAAAAGGCAGAAATTCTCCTTATTTTAAGGCAAAATTGCAGAAATTTCCCTTATTTTGGAGCAAAATTGCAGAAATTTCCCTTATTTTGGGGCAAAATTGCAGAAATTTAACTTATTTCAGGGAAAAAAGGCAGAAATTTCTTTTATTTAGGGGCCAAAAAGCAGTAATTTCTTTTATTTTGGTACAAAATTGCAGAAATTTTTCTTACTTTGGGGCAAAAAGGCAAAAATTCCCCTTATTTTGAGGTAAAAAAGGATGAAATTCCTCTTATTTTGGGGCAAAAAAGCTGAAATTCCCCTTATTTTGGGGCAAAAAGCAGACATTTCCCTTATTTTGGGGAAAAATTTTAGAAATTTCACTTATTTCAGGGCAAAAAGTCAGAAATTCCCTTTATTTTGGGGCAAAAAGACAGAAATTCTGTTTATTTGTGGGGAAAAGGCAGAAATTGCACTTATGTTGAGTCTAAAAGGTGGAAAATCCCCTTATTTTGGGGAAAAAATGAAGAAATTTCCTTTTTTTATGGCAAAAAGTTATACATTCTCTTTATTTTTGGGCAAAAAGGCAGAAATTCCCTGTATTTTGGAGCAAAATTGCAGAAAATCCTTTAATTTTGGGCAAAAAGGCAGAAATTCCATTTATTTGGGGTAAAACTGCAGAAATTTCACTTATTTCGTGGCAAAATGGCAGAAATTCCCCTTATTTTCGGCGAAAAAGGCAGAAAATCCTTGTGTTTTGGAGCAAAATTGCAGTAATTCACCTAATTTTGGGGAAAAAATGCAGTAGTTTTCCTTATTTTGGGGCAAAACGGCAGAAATTTCCCTTAATTCGGGGCTTAAGGCAGAAATTCCCCTTATTTTAGGGCAAAATTGCAGAAATTTCCCTTATTTGTGGGCAAAAAACAGGAATTCCCCTTATTTTGGGGCAAAATTGCAGAAATTTCCCTTATTATAAGGAAAAATTGCAGAAATTTCCCTTATTTTAGGGCAAAATTGCAGAAATTTCACTTATTTCAGAGAAAAAAAAAGCAAAAATTTTTCTTATTTTGGGGCAAGAAGGCAGAAATTCGCCTTATTTTGGGTCAAAAAGGCAGAAATTCACCTAATTTTGGAGCAAAATTGCAGAAATTCCCCTAATATTGGGGCAAAAATGCAGAAATTTCCTTTATTTGGGCCAAAAAAGCAGAAGTTCCCCTTATTTTCAGGCAAAAAGGCAGAAATTCCCCGTATTTTGAAGCAAAATTTTAGAAACTCCCCTAATTTTGGGGCAAAAAGGCAGAAATTTTCTTTATTTTGGGACAAAAATACAGAACTTCATTTTATTATAAGGCAAAATTAAGAAATTCCCCTTATTTTGGGGCAAAATTGAAGAAATTTCCCTTATTTTGGAGCAAAATTGCAGAAATTTCCCTTATTTTGTGGCAAAATTGTAGAAAGTTCTTTTATTTTGGTACAGAATTGCAGAAATTTTTCTTATTTTGTGGCAAGAAGGCAGAAATTTTCCATATTTTGGGGGAAAAAAGGCACAAATTTTTCTTATTATTGGGCAAAATTGCAAAAATTTCATTTATTTCAGGGCAAAAAGCAGAAATTTCTTTTATTATGGTACAAAATTTTAAAAATTTCCTTTTTTTGGAACAAAAAGGTAGAAATTCCCCATATTTTGGGGCAAAGGCAGAAATTTTTCTTATTTTGAGGTAAAATGCAGAAATTCTGATTGTTTAGAGGTAAAATACAGAAATTCCTCTAATATTGGGGAAAATGCAGAAATTCCCTTTATTTGGGGGCTAAAAGGCAGATATTTTCTGTATATTGAAGCAAAATTGAAGAAATTCTCATAATTTTCGGGCAAAATGCAGAAATTCTCCTTATTTTAAGGCAAAATTGCAGAAATTTCCCTTATTATAAGGAAAAATTGCAGAAATTTCCCTTATTTTAGGGCAAAATTGCAGAAATTTCACTTATTTCAGAGAAAAAAAAAGCAAAAATTTTTCTTATTTTGGGGCAAGAAGGCAGAAATTCGCCTTATTTTGGGTCAAAAAGGCAGAAATTCACCTAATTTTGGAGCAAAATTGCAGAAATTCCCCTAATATTGGGGCAAAAATGCAGAAATTTCCTTTATTTGGGCCAAAAAAGCAGAAGTTCCCCTTATTTTCAGGCAAAAAGGCAGAAATTCCCCGTATTTTGAAGCAAAATTTTAGAAACTCCCCTAATTTTGGGGCAAAAAGGCAGAAATTTTCTTTATTTTGGGACAAAAATACAGAACTTCATTTTATTATAAGGCAAAATTAAGAAATTCCCCTTATTTTGGGGCAAAATTGAAGAAATTTCCCTTATTTTGGAGCAAAATTGCAGAAATTTCCCTTATTTTGTGGCAAAATTGTAGAAAGTTCTTTTATTTTGGTACAGAATTGCAGAAATTTTTCTTATTTTGTGGCAAGAAGGCAGAAATTTTCCATATTTTGGGGGAAAAAAGGCACAAATTTTTCTTATTATTGGGCAAAATTGCAAAAATTTCATTTATTTCAGGGCAAAAAGCAGAAATTTCTTTTATTATGGTACAAAATTTTAAAAATTTCCTTTTTTTGGAACAAAAAGGTAGAAATTCCCCATATTTTGGGGCAAAGGCAGAAATTTTTCTTATTTTGAGGTAAAATGCAGAAATTCTGATTATTTAGAGGTAAAATACAGAAATTCCTCTAATATTGGGGAAAATGCAGAAATTCCCTTTATTTGGGGGCTAAAAGGCAGATATTTTCTGTATATTGAAGCAAAATTGAAGAAATTCTCATAATTTTCGGGCAAAATGCAGAAATTCTCCTTATTTTAAGGCAAAATTGCAGAAATTTCCCTTATTTTGGAGCAAAATTGCAGAAATTTCGCTTATTTTGGGGCAAAATTGCAGAAATTTCACTTATTTCTGGGAAAAAAGGCAGAAATTTCTCTTATTTAGGGGCCAAAAAGCAGTAATTTCTTTTATTTTGGTACAAAATTGCAGAAATTTTTCTTATTTTGGGGCAAAAAGGCAAAAATTCCCCTTATTTTGAAGTAAAAAGGATGAAATTCCCCTTATTTTGGGGCAAAAAGGCTCAAATTCCCCTTATTTTGGGGCAAAAAGCAGACATTTCCCTGATTTTGGGGAAAAATTTTAGAAATTTCACTTATTTCAGGGCAAAAAGTCAGAAATTCCCCTTATTTTGGGGCAAAAGCAGAAATTCCATTTATTTGGGGTAAAACTGCAGAAATTTCACTTATTTCGCGGCAAAATGGCAGAAATTCCCCTTATTTTCGGCAAAAAAGGCAGAAAATCCCCATATTTTGGAGCAAAATTGCAGTAATTCACCTAATTTTGGGGTAAAAAATGCAGTAATTTTCTTTATTTGGGCCAAAAAACAGAAGTTTCTCTTATTTTCGGGCAAAAAGGCAGAAATTCCCCGTATTTTGAAGCAAAATTTTAGAAACTCCCCAATTTTGGGGCAAAAAGGCAGAAATTCCCTTTATTTTGGGACAAAAATACAGAAATTCACCTTATTATGGGGCAAAAAGTCAGAAATTCCCCTTATTTTGCGGCAAAATTGAAGAAATTTTTCTTATATTGGAGCAAAATTGAAGAAATTTCCCTTATTTTGTTGCAAAATTGTAGAAATTTCTTTTATTTTGGTACAGAATTGCAGAAATTTTTCTTATTTTGTGGCAAGAAGCCAGAAATTTTCCATAATTTGGGGCATAAAGGCACAAATTTTTCTTATTTTTGGGAAATATTGCAGAAATTTCATTTATTTCAGGGCAAAAAGCAGAAATTTCTTTTATTATGGTACAAAATTGAAGAAATTTTTCTTATTTTGGAACAAAAAGGCAGAAATTCCCCATATTTTGGGGCAAAAAGGCAGAAATTCCCCTTATTTTGGGGCAAAATTGCAGAAATTTCTTTTATTTTGGTACAAAATTGCAGAAAATTTTCTTATTTTGGGACAAAAAGGCAGAAATTCCTTTTATTTTGAGGTAAAAAGGATGAAATTCCCCTTATTTTAGGAAAAAAAAAGAAAGAAATTTCCCTAATTTTGGGGCAAAAAGCAGACATTTCCTTTATTTGGGGAAAAATTTTAGAAATTTCACTTATTTCACGGCAAAAAGTCAGAATTTTTCCTCATTTTGAGGCAAAAAGACAGAAATTCCGTTTATTTTTGGGGAAAAGTCAGAAATTGCACTTATTTTGTGTCAAAAAGGCGGAAAATCCACTTATTTTGGGGAAAAAAATGAAGAAATTTCCCTTTTTTATGGAAAAAAGGTATACATTCCCTTTATTTCGGGCAAAAAGGCAGAAATTCCCTGTATATTGGAGCAAAATTGCCGAAATTCTCCTAATTTTTGGCCAAAAGTCAGAAATTCCATTTATTTGGGGTCAAAATGCAGAAATTTCACTTATTTCGCAGCAAAATGGCAGAAATTCCCCTTATTTTCGGCGAAAAAGGCAGAAAATCCCCGTATTTTGGAGCAAAATTGCAGTAATTCACCTAATTTTGGGGTACAAAAATGCAGTAGTTTTCTTTATTTTGGGGCAAAACAGCAGAAATTTCCCTTAATTCGGGACTTAAGGCAGAAATTCCCCTTATTTTAGGGTAAAATTGCATAAATTTCCCTTATTTGTGGGCAAAAAACAGGAATTCCCCTTATTTTGGGACAAAATTGCAGAAATTTCCCTTATTATGGGGGAAAATTGCAGAAATTTCCCTTATTTTAGGGCAAAATTGCAGAAATTTCACTTATTTCAGAGAAAAAAAGCAAAAATTTTTCTTATTTTGGGGCAAAAAGGCAGAAATTCGCCTTATTTTTGAGCAAAAAGGCAGAAATTCACCTTATTTTGGAGCAAAATTGCAGAAATTTCCCTAATATTGGGGCAAAAATGCACAAATTTCTTTTATTTGGGCCAAAAAAGCAGAAGTTCCCCTTATTTTCAGGCAAAAAGGCAGAAATTCCCCGTATTTTGAAGCAAAATTTTAGAAACTCCCCTAATTGTGGGGCAAAAAGGCAGAAATTTCCTTTATTTTGGGCAAAATACAGAAATTCATTTTATTAGGGGGAAAATTCAGAAATTCCCCTTATTTTGGGGCAAAATTGAAGAAATTTCTCTTATTTTGGAGCAAAATTGCAGAAATTTCCCTTATTTTGTGGCAAAATTTTAGAAATTTCTTTTATTTTGGTACAGAATTGCAGAAATTTTTCTTAATTTGTGGCAAGAAGGCAGAAATTTTCCATATTTTGGGGAAAAAAGGCACAAATTTTTCTGATTTTCGGGCAAAATTGCAGAAATTTCATTTATTTCAGGGCAAAAAGCAGAAATTTCTTTTATTATGGTACAAAATTTAAAAAATTTCCTTATTTTGGAACAAAAAGGCAGAAATTCCCCATATTTTGGGGCAAAGGCAGAAATTCCTCTTATTTTGAGGTGAAATGCAGAAATTCTGATTATTTACAGGTAAAATGAAGAAATTCCCCTAATATTGTGGAAAAATGCAGAAATTCCCTTTATTTGGGGGCTAAAAGGCAGATATTTTCGGTATTTTGAAGCAAAATTGAAGAAATTCTCATAATTTTCTGGCAAAAAGGCAGAAATTCTCCTTATTTTGGGGCAAAAAGTCAGAAAATCTCCTTTTTTTGGGGGGCAAAATGTCAGAAATTTCCCTTATTTTGGGGCAAAATTGCAGAAATATTCCTTATTTTGAAGCAAAATTGCAAAAATTTCCCTTATTTTGGGGCAAAATTGCAGAAATTTCACTTATTTCAGGGAAAAAGGCAGAAATTTCTCTTATTTTGGGGCAAAAAGCAGTAATTTCTTTTATTTTGGTACAAAATTGCAGAAAATTTTATTTTGGAGCAAAAAGGCAGAAATTCCGCTTTATTTGAGGTAAAAAGGATGAAATTCTCCTTATTTTGAAGTTAGAAAGGCAGAAATTTCCCTCATTTTGGGGTAAAAAGCAGACATTTCCCTTATTTGGGGAAAAATTTTAGAAATTTCACTTATTTCAGGGCAAAAAGTCAGAAATTCCCCTTATTTTGGGGCAAAAAGACAGAAAATCCATTTATTTTTGGGGGAAAGGCAGAAATTGCTCTTATTTTGAGTCAAAAAGGCGGAAAATCCCGTTATTTTGGGGAAAAAATGAAGAAATTTCCCTTTTATATGGCAAAAAGGTATACATTCCCTTTATTTCGGGCAAAAAGGCAGAAATTCCCTGTATTTTGGAGCAGAATTGCAGAAATTCCCCTAATTTTTGGCAAAAAGGCAGAGATTCCATTTATTTGGGGTCAAACTGCAAAAATTTCACTTATTTCGTGGCAAAATGGCAGAAATTCCTCTTATTTTTGGCGAAAAAGGCAGAAAATCCTCGTGTTTTGGAGCAAAATTGCAGTAATTCACCTAATTTTGGGGTAAAAAATGCAGTAGTTTTCTTTATTTTGGGGCAAAACGGCAGAAATTTCCCTTAATTCGGGGCTTAAGGCAGAAATTCCCCTTATTTTAGGGCAAAATTGCAGAAATTTCCCTTATTTGTGGGCAAAAAACAGGAATTCCCCTTATTTTGGGGCAAAATTGCAGAAATTTCCCTTATTATAAGGAAAAATTGCAGAAATTTCCCTTATTTTAGGGCAAAATTGCAGAAATTTCACTTATTTCAGAGAAAAAAAAGCAAAAATTTTTCTTATTTTGGGGCAAAAGGCAGAAATTTGCCTTATTTTGGGGCAAAAAGGCAGAAATTCACCTAATTTTGGAGCAAAATTGCAGAAATTCCCCTAATATTGGGGCAAAAATGGAGAAATTTCCTTTATTTGGGCCAAAAAAGCAGAAGTTCCCCTTATTTTCAGGCAAAAAGGCAGAAATTCCCCGTATTTTGAAGCAAAATTTTAGAGACTCCCCTAATTTTGGGGCAAAAAGGCAGAAATTTTCTTTATTTTGGAACAAAAATACAGAACTTCATTTTATTATGGGGCAAAATTAGGAAATTCCCCTTATTTTGGGGCAAAATTGAAGAAATTTCCCTTATTTTGGAGCAAAATTGCAGAAATTTCCCTTATTTTGTGGCAAAATTTTAGAAATTTCTTTTATTTTGGTACAGAATTGCAGAAATTTTTCTTAATTTGTGGCAAGAAGGCAGAAATTTTCCATATTTTGGGGGAAAAAGGCACAAATTTTTCTTATTTTCGGGCAAAATTGCAGAAATTTCATTTATTTCAGGGCAAAAAGCAGAAATTTCTTTTATTATGGTACAAAATTTAAAAAATTTCCTTATTTTGGAACAAAAAGGCAGAAATTCCCCATATTTTGGGGCAAAGGCAGAAATTCCTCTTATTTTGAGGTGAAATGCAGAAATTCTGATTATTTACAGGTAAAATGAAGAAATTCCCCTAATATTGGGGAAAAATGCAGAAATTCCCTTTATTTGGGGGCTAAAAGGCAGATATTTTCGGTATTTTGAAGCAAAATTGAAGAAATTCTCATAATTTTCTGGCAAAAAGGCAGAAATTCTCCTTATTTTGGGGAAAAAGTCAGAAAATCTCCTTTTTTTGGGGGCAAAATGTCAGAAATTTCCCTTATTTTGGGGCAAAATTGCAGAAATATTCCTTATTTTGAAGCAAAATTGCAGAAATTTCCCTTATTTTGGGGCAAAATTGCAGAAATTTCACTTATTTCAGGGAAAAAGGCAGAAATTTCTCTTATTTTGGGGCAAAAAGCAGTAATTTCTTTTATTTTGGTACAAAATTGCAGAAAATTTTATTTTGGAGCAAAAAGGCAGAAATTCCGCTTTATTTGAGGTAAAAAGGATGAAATTCCCCTTATTTTGAGGTAAAAAGGCAGAAATTTCCCTCATTTTGGGGCAAAAAGCAGACATTTCCTTTATTTGGGAAAAAATTTTAAAAATTTCACTTATTTCAGGGCAAAAACTCAGAAATTCCCCTTATTTTGGGGCAAAAAGACAGAAAATCCGTTTATTTTTGGGGGAAAGGCAGAATTTGCTCTTATTTTGAGTCAAAAAGGCGGAAAATCCCGTTATTTTGGGGAAAAAATGAAGAAATTTCCCTTTTTTATGGAAAAAAGGTATACATTCCCTTTATTTCGGGCAAAAAGGCAGAAATTCCCTGTATTTTGGAGCAAAATTGCAGAAATTTTCCTAATTTTTGGCAAAAAGGCAGAAATTCCATTTATTTGGGGTCAAACTGCAGAAATTTCACTTATTTCGTGGCAAAATGGCAGAAATTCCCCTTATTTTCGGCGAAAAAGGCAGAAAATCCCCGTATTTTGGAGCAAAATTGCAGTAATTCACCTAATTTGTGGGTAAAAAATGCAGTAGTTTTCTTTATTTTGGGGCAAAACGGCAGAAATTTCCCTTAATTCGGGGCTTAAGGCAGAAATTCCCTTATTTTAGGGCAAAATTGCAGAAATTTCCCTTATCTGTGGGCAAAAATGGAATTCCCCTTATTTTCTGGCAAAATTGCAGCAATTTCCCTTATTATGGGGAAAAATTGCAGAAATTTCCCTTATTTTAGGGCAAAATTGCAGAAATTTCTCTTATTTCAGAGAAAAAAAGCAAAAATTTTTCTTATTTTGAAGCAAAAAGGCAGAAATTCGCATTATTTTGGAGCAAAATTGCAGAAATTCCCCTAATATTGGGGCAAAAATGCAGAAATTTCTTTTATTTTGGCCAAAAAAGCAGAAGTTCCCCTTATTTTCAGGCAAAAAGGCAGAAATTCCTCGTATTTTGAAGCATAATTATAGAAACTCCCCTAATTTTGGGGCAAAAAGGCAGAAATTTTCTTTATTTTGGGACAAAAATACAGAAATTCATTTTATTATGGGGCAAAATTAAGAAATTCCCCTTATTTTGGGGCAAAATTGAAGAAATTTCCCTTATTTTGGAGCAAAATTGCAGAAATTTCCCTTATTTTGTGGCAAAATTGTAGAAATTTCTTTTATTTTGGTACAGAATTGCAGAAATTTTTCTTATTTTGTGGCAAGAAGGCAGAAATTTTCCATATTTTGGGGCAAAAAGGCACAAATTTTTCTTATTTTCGGGCAAAATTGCAGAAATTTCATTTATTTCAGGGCAAAAAGCAGAAATTTCTTTTATTATGGTACAAAATTGAAGAAATTTTCCTTATTTTGGAACAAAAAGGCAGAAATTCCCCATATTTTGGGACAAAGGTAGAAATTCCTTTTATTTTGAGGTAAAATGCAGAAATTCTGCTTATTTAGAGGTAAAATGCAGAAATTCCCCTAATATTGGGGGAAAGTGCAGAAATTCCTTTTATTTGGGGGCTAAAAGGCAGATATTTTCCGTATATTGAAGCAAAATTGAAGAAATTCTCATAATTTTCGGGCAAAAAGGCAGAAATTCTCCTTATTTTGGGGCAAAAAAACAGAAAATCTCCTTTTTTCGGGGGCAAAAATCAGAAATTTCCCTTATTTTAAGGCAAAATTGCAGAAATTTCCATTATTTTGGAGCAAAATTGCAGAAATTTCCCTTATTTTGGGGCAAAATTGCAGAAATTTCACTGATTTCAGGGAAAAAAGGCAGAAATATCTCTTATTTAGGGGCCAAAAAGCAGTAATTTCTTTTATTTTGGTACAAAATTGCAGAAATTTTTCTTATTTTGGGGCAAAAAGGCAAAAATTCCCCTTATTTTGATGTAAAAATGGATGAAATTCCCCTTATTTTGGGGCAAAAAGACATTTCCCTTATTTTGAGGCAAAATTTTAGAAATTTCACTTATTTCAGGGCAAAAAGTCAGAAATTCCCCTTATTTTGGGGCAAAAAGACAGAAATTCCGTTTATTTTTGGGGAAAAGGCAGAAATTGCACTTATGTTGAGTCAAAAAGGAGGAAAATCCCCTTATTTTGGGGAAAAAATGAAGAAATTTCCTTTTTTATGGCAAAAAGTTATACATTCCCTTTATTTTTGGGCAAAAAGGCAGAAATTCCCTGTATTTTGGAGCAAAATTGCAGAAAATCCCCTAATTGTGGGCAAAAAGGCAGAAATTCCATTTATTTGGGGTAAAACTGCAGAAATTTCACTTATTTCACGGCAAAATAGCAGAAATTCCCCTTATTTTCGGCAAAAAAGGCAGAAAATCCCCGTATTTTGGAGCAAAATTGCAGTAATTCACCTAATTTTGGGGTAAAAAATGCAGTAATTTTCTTTATTTGGGCCAAAAAACAGAAGTTTCCCTTATTTTCGGGCAAAAAGAAAGAAATTCCCTGTATTTTGATGCAAAATTTTAGAAACTCCCCTAATTTTGGAGCAAAAACGCAGAAATTCCCTTTATTTTGGGACAAAAATACAGAAATTCACCTTATTATGGTGCAAAAAGTCAGAAATTTCCCTTATTTTGAGGCAAAATTGAAGAAATTTCCCTTATATTGGATCAAAATTGCAGAAATTTCCCTTATTTTGTTGCAAAATTGTAGAAATTTCTTTTATTTTGGTACAGAATTGCAGAAATTTTTCTTATTTTGTGGCAAGAAGCCAGAAATTTTCCATAATTTGGGGCATAAAGGCACAAATTTTTCTTATTTTTGGGAAATATTGCAGAAATTTCATTTATTTCAGGGCAAAAAGCAGAAATTTCTTTTATTATGGTACAAAATTGAAGAAATTTTTCTTATTTTGGAACAAAAAGGCAGAAATTCCCCATATTTTGGGGCAAAAAGGCAGAAATTCCCCTTATTTTGAGACAAAATTGCAGAAATTTCTTTTATTTTGGTACAAAATTGCAGAAAATTTTCTTATTTTGGGGCAAAAAGGCAGAAATTCCCCTTATTTTGAGGTAAAAAGGATGAAATTCCCCTTATTTTAGGGAAAAAAGGGAGAAATTTCCCTCATTTTGGGGCAAAAAGCAGACATTTCCCTTATTTGAGGAAAAATTTTAGAAATTTCACTTATTTCAGGGCAAAAAGTCAGAAATTCCCCTTATTTTGGGGCAAAAAGACAGAAAATCCATTTATTTTTGGGGGAAAGGCAGAAATTGCACTTATTTTGAGTCAAAAAGGCGGAAAATCCCGTTATTTTGGGGAAAAAATGAAGAAATTTCCCTTTTTTATGGCAAAAAGGTATACATTCCCTTTATTTCGGGCAAAAAGGCAGAAATTCCCTGTATTTGGGAGCAAAATTGCAGAAATTCCCCTAATTTGGCCAAAAGTCACAAATTCCATTTATTTGGGGTAAAACTGCAGAAATTTCACTTATTTCGCGGCAAAATGGCAGAAATTCCCCTTATTTTCAGCGAAAAAGGCAGAAAATCCCCGTATTTTGGAGCAAAATTGCAGTAATTCACCTAATTTTGGGGTAAAAATGCAGTAGTTTTCTATATTTTGGGGCAAAACGGCAGAAATTTCTCTTAATTCAGGGCTTAAGGCAGAAATTCCCCTTATTTTAGGGCAAAATTGCTAAAATTTCCCTTATTTGTGGGCAAAAAACAGGAATTCCCCTTATTTTGGGGCAAAATTGCAGAAATTTCCCTTATTATGGGAAAAAATTGCAGAAATTTCCCTTATTTTAGGGCAAAATTGTAGAAATTTCACTTATTTCTGAGAAAAAAAGCAAAAATTTTTCTTATTTTGGGGCAAAAAGGCAGAAATTAGCCTTATTTTGGGGCAAAAAGGCAGAAATTCACCTTATTTTGGAGCAAAATTGCAGAAATTTCCCTAATATTGGGGCAAAAATGCAGAAATTTCCATTATTTGGGCCAAAAAAGCAGAAGTTCCCCTTATAATCTGGCAAAAAGGCAGAAATTCCCCGTATTTTGAAGCAAAATTTTAGAAACTCCCCTAATTTTGGGGCAAAAAGGCAGAAATTTTCTTTAATTTGGGACAAAAATACTGAACTTCATTTTATTAGGGGGAAAATTCAGAAATTCCCCTTATTTTGGGGAAAAATTAAGAAATTCCCCTTATTTTGGGGCAAAATTGAAGAAATTTCCCTTATTTTGGAGCAAAATTGCAGAAATTTCCCTTATTTTGTGGCAAAATTGTAGAAATTTCTTTTATTTTGGTACAGAATTGCAGAAATTTTTCTTATTTTGTGGCAAGAAGGCAGAAATTTTCCATATTTTGGGGCAAAAAGGCACAAATTTTTCTTATTTTCGGGCAAAATTGCAGAAATTTCATTTATTTCAGGGCAAAAAGCAGAAATTTCTTTTATTATGGTACAAAATTGAAGAAATTTTCCTTATTTTGGAACAAAAAGGCAGAAATTCCCCAAATTTTGGGGCAAAGGTAGAAATTCCTCTTATTTTGAGGTAAAATGCAGAAATTCTGCTTATTTAGACGTAAAATGCAGAAATTCCCCTAATATTGGGGGAAAAATGCAGAAATCCCCTTTATTTGGGGGCTAAAAGGCAGATATTTTCCGTATATTGAAGCAAAATTGAAGAAATTCTCATAATTTTCGGGCAAAAAGGCAGAAATTCTCCTTATTTTAGGGCAAAAAGACAGAAAATCTCCTTTTTTCGGGGGCAAAAAGTCAGAAATTTCCCTTATTTTAAGGCAAAATTGCAGAAATTTCCCTTATTATGGAGCAAAATTGCAGAAATTTCCCTTATTTTAGGGCAAAATTGCAGAAATTTCACTTATTTCAGTGAAAAAAGGAAGAAATTTCTCTTATTTTGGGGCCAAAAAGCAGTAATTTCTTTTATTTTGGTACAAAATTGCAGAAATTTTTCTTATTTTGGGGCAAAAAGGCAAAAATTCCCCTTATTTTGAGGTAAAAAAGGATGAAATTCCCATTATTTTTGGGCAAAAAGGCTGAAATTCCCCTTATTTTGGGGCAAAAAGCAGACATTTCCCTTATTTTGGGGAAAAATTTTAGAAATTTCACTTATTTCAGGGCAAAAAGTCAGAAATTCCCCTTATTTTGGGGCAAAAAGACAGAAATTCCGTTTATTTTTGGGGAAAAGGCAGAAATTGCACTTATGTTGAGTCAAAAAGGAGGAAAATCCCCTTATTTTGGGGAAAAAATGAAGAAATTTCTTTTCTTTATGGCAAAAAGTTATACATTCCCTTTATTTTTGGGCAAAAAGGCAGAAATTCCCTGTATTTTGGAGCAAAATTGCAGAAAATCCCCTAATTTTCGGCAAAAAGGCAGAAATTCCATTTATTTGGGGTAAGACTGCAGAAATTTCACTTATTTCGCGGCAAAATGGCAGAAATTCCCCTTATTTTCGGCAAAAAAGGAAGAAAATCCCCGTATTTTGGAGCAAAATTGCAGTAATTCACCTAATTTTGGGGTAAAAAAATGCAGTAATTTTCTTTATTTGGGCCAAAAAACAGAAGTTTCTCTTATTTTCAGGCAAAAAGGCAGAAATTCCCCGTATTTTGAAGCAAAATTTTAGAAACTCCCCTAATTTTGGGGCAAAAAGGCAGAAATTCCCTTTATTTTAGGACAACAATACAGAAATTCACCTTATTATGGGGCAAAAATTCAGAAATTCCCCTTATTTTGGGGCAAAGTTGAAGAAATTTCCCTTATATTCGAGCAAAATTGCAGAAATTTTTCTTATTTTGTTGCAAAATTTTAGAAATTTCTTTTATTTTGGTACAGAATTGCAGAAATTTTTCTTATTTTGTGGCAAGAAGCCAGAAATTTTCCATAATTTGGGGCATAAAAGCACAAATTTTTCTTATTTTTGGGAAATATTGCAGAAATTTCATTTATTTCAGGGCAAAAAGCAGAAATTTCTTTTATTATGGTACAAAATTGAAGAAATTTTTCTTATTTTGGAACAAAAAGGCAGAAATTCCCCATATTTTGGGGCAAAAAGGCAAAATTTCCCCTTATTTTGGGGCAAAATTGCAGAAATTTCTTTTATTTTGGTACAAAATTGCAGAAAATTTTCTTATTTTGGGGCAAAAAGGCAGAAATTCCGCTTTATTTGAGGTAAAAAGGATGAAATTCCCCTTATTTTGAGGTAAAAAGGCAGAAATTTCCCTCATTTTGGGGCAAAAAGCAGACATTTCCCTTATTTGGGGAAAAATTTTAGAAATTTCACTTATTTCATGGCAAAAAGTCAGAAATTCCCCTTATTTTGGGGCAAAAAGACAGAAATTCACTTTATTTTGGAGCAAAATTGCAGAAATTCCCCTAATATTGTGGCAAAAATGAAGAAATTTCCTTTTTTTGGGCCAAAAATGCAGAAGTTCCCCTTATTTTCAGGCAAAAAGGCAGAAATTCCCCGTATTTTGAAGCAAAATTTTAGAAACTCCCCTAATTTTGGGGCAAAAAGGCAGAAATTCCCTTTATTTTGGGCAAAATACAGAAATTCATTTTATTAGGGGAAAAATTCAGAAATTCCCCTTATTTTGGGGCAAAATTGAAGAAATTTCCCTTTTTTGGAGCAAAATTGCAGAAATTTCCCTTATTTTGTGGCAAAATTTTAGAAATTACTTTTATTTTGGTACAGAATTGCAGAAATTTTTCTTATTTTGTGGCAAGAAGGCAGAAATTTTCCATATTTTGGGGGGAAAAAGGCACAATTTTTTATTATTTTTGGGCAAAATTGCAGAAATTTCATTTATTTCAGGTCAAAAAGCAGAAATTTCTTTTATTATGGTACAAAATTTAAAAAATTTCCTTATTTTGGAACAAAAAGGCAGAAATTCCCCATATTTTGGGGCAAAGGCAGAAATTCCTCTTATTTTGAGGTGAAATGCAGAAATTCTGATTATTTAGAGGTAAAATGAAGAAATTTCCCTAATATTAGGGAAAAATGCAGAAATTCCATTTATTTGGGGGCTAAAAGGCATATATTTTCGGTATTATGAAGCAAAATTGAAGAAATTCTCATAATTTTCTGGCAAAAAGAGAGAAATTCTCCTTATTTTGGGGCAAAAAGACAGAAAATCTTTTTTCGGGGGCAAAATGTCAGAAATTTCCCTTATTTTGGGGCAAAATTGCAGAAATTTTCCTTTTTTGGAGCAAAATTGCAGAAATTTCCCTTATTTTGGGGCAAAATTGCAGAAATTTCAGTTATTTCAGGGAAAAAAGGCAGAAATTTCTCTTATTTTGGGGCAAAAAGCAGTAATTTCTTTTATTTTGGTACAAAATTGCAGAAAATTTTCTTATTTGGGGGCAAAAAGGGAGAAATTCCGCTTTATTTGAGGTAAAAAGGATGAAATTCCCCTTATTTTGAGGTAAAAAGGCAGAAATTTCCCTCATTTTGGGGCAAAAAGCAGACATTTCCCTTATTTGGGGAAAAATTTTAGAAATTTCACTTATTTCAGGGCAAAAAGTCAGAAATTCCTCTTATTTTGGGGCAAAAAGACAGAAAATCCGTTTATTTTTGGGGGAAAGGCAGAAATTGCACTTATTTTGAGTCAAAAAGGCGGAAAATCCCGTTATTTTGGGAAAAAAATGAAGAAATTTCCCTTTTTTATGGCAAAAAGGTATACATTCCCTTTATTTCGGGCAAAAAGGCAGAAATTCCCTGTATTTGGGAGCAAAATTGCAGAAATTCCCCTAATTTGGCCAAAAGTCAGAAATTCCATTTATTTGGGGTAAAACTGCAGAAATTTCACTTATTTTGCGGCAAAATGGCGGAAATTCCCCTTATTTTCAGCGAAAAAGGCAGAAAATCCCCGTATTTTGGAGCAAAATTGCAGTAATTCACCTAATTTTGGGGTAAAAATGCAGTAGTTTTCTTTATTTTGGGGCAAAACGGCAGAAATTTCTCTTAATTCAGGGCTTAAGGCAGAAATTCCCCTTATTTTAGGGCAAAATTGCAGAAATTTCCCTTATTTGTGGGCGAAAAACAGGAATTCCCCTTATTTTGGGGCAAAATTGCAGAAATTTTCCTTATTATGGGGAAAAATTGCATAAATTTCCCTTATTTTAGGGCAAAATTGTAGAAATTTCATTTATTTCAGAAAAAAAAAGCAAAAATTTTTCTTATTTTGGGGCAAAAAGGCAGAAATTAGCCTTATTTTGGGGCAAAAAGGCAGAAATTCACCTTATTTTGGAGCAAAATTGCAGAAATTTCCCTAATATTGGGGCAAAAATGCAGAAATTTCCATTACTTGGGCCAAAAAAGCAGAAGTTCCCCTTATAATCTGGCAAAAAGGCAGAAATTCCCCGTATTTTGAAGCAAAATTTTAGAAACTCCCCTAATTTTGGGGCAAAAAGGCAGAAATTTTATTTATTTTGGGACAAAAATACAGAACTTCATTTTATTAGGGGGAAAATTCAGAAATTCCCCTTATTTTGGGGCAAAATTAAGAAATTCCCCTTATTTTGGGGCAAAATTGAAGAAATTTCCCTTATTTTGGAGCAAAATTGCAGAAATTTTTCTTATTTTGTGGCAAGAAGGCAGAAATTTTCCATATTTTGGAACAAAAGGGCACAAATTTTTCTCATTTTCGGGCAAAATTGCAGAAAATTCATTTATTTCAGGGCAAAAGGCAGAAATTTCTTTTATTATGGTACAAAATTGAAGAAATTTTCCTTATTTTGGAACAAAAAGGCAGAAATTCCCCATATTTTGGGGCAAAGGTAAAAATTCCTCTTATTTTGAGGTAAAATGCAGAAATTCTGCTTATTTAGAGGTAAAATGCAGAAATTCCCCTAATATTGGGGGAAAAATGCAGAAATCCCCTTTATTTGGGGGCTAAAAGGCAGATATTTTCCGTACATTGAAGCAAAATTGAAGAAATTCTCATAATTTTCGGGCAAAAAGGCAGAAATTCTCCTTATTTTAGGGCAAAAAGACAGAAAATCTCCTTTTTTCGAGGGCAAAAAGTCAGAAATTTCCCTTATTTTAAGGCAAAATTGCAGAAATTTCCCTTATTTTGGAGCAAAATTGCAGAAATTTTCCTTATTTTGGGGCAAAATTTCAGAAATTTCACTTATTTCAGTGAAAAAAGGAAGAAATTTCTCTTATTTAGGGGCCAAAAAGCAGTAATTTCTTTTATTTTGGTACAAAATTGCAGAAATTTTTCTTATTTTGGGGCAAAAAGGCAAAAATTCCCCTTATTTTGAGGTAAAAAAGGATGAAATTCCCCTTATTTTGGGGCAAAAAGGCTGAAATTCCCCTTATTTTGGGGCAAAAAGCAGACATTTCCCTTATTTTGGGGAAAAATTTTAGAAATTTCACTTATTTCAGGGCAAAAAGTCAGAAATTCCCCTTATTTTGGGGCAAAAAGACAGAAATTCCGTTTATTTTTGGGGAAAAGGCAGAAATTGCACTTATGTTGAGTCAAAAAGGAGGAAAATCCCCTTATTTTGGGGAAAAAATGAAGAAATTTCTTTTTTTTATGGCAAAAAGTTATACATTCCCTTTATTTTTGGGCAAAAAGGCAGAAATTCCCTGTATTTTGGAGCAAAATTGCAGAAAATCCCCTAATTTTGGGCAAAAAGGCAGAAATTCCATTTATTTAAGGTAAAACTGCAGAAATTTCACTTATTTCGCGGCAAAATGGCAGAAATTCCCCTTATTTTCGGCAAAAAGGCAGAAAATCCCCGTATTTTGGAGCAAAATTGCAGTAATTCACCTAATTTTGGGGTAAAAAAATGCAGTAATTTTCTTTGTTTGGGCCAAAAAACAGAAGTTTCCCTTATTTTCGGGCAAAAAGGCAGAAATTCCCCGTATTTTGAAGCAAAATTTTAGAAACTCCCCTAATTTTGGGGCAAAAAGGCAGAAATTCCCTTTATTTTGGGACAACAATACAGAAATTCACCTTATTATGGGGCAAAAAGTCAGAAATTCCCCTTATTTTGGGGCAAAATTGAAGAAATTTCCCTTATATTCGAGCAAAATTGCAGAAATTTTTCTTATTTTTTTGCAAAATTGTAGAAATTTCTTTTATTTTGTTACAGAATTGCAGAAATTTTTCTTATTTTGTGGCAAGAAGCCAGAAATTTTCCATAATTTGGGGCATAAAGGCACAAATTTTTCTTATTTTTGGGAAATATTGCAGAAATTTCATTTATTTCAGGGCAAAAAGCAGAAATTTCTTTTATTATGGTACAAAATTGAAGAAATTTTCCTTATTTTGGAACAAAAAGGCAGAAATTCCTCATATTTTGGGGCAAAAAGGCAAAAATTCCCCTTATTTTGGGGCAAAATTGCAGAAATTTCTTTTATTTTGGTACAAAATTGCAGAAAATTTTCTTATTTTGGGGCAAAAAGGCAGAAATTCCGCTTTATTTGAGGTAAAAAGGATGAAATTCCCCTTATTTTGAGGTAAAAAGGCAGAAATTTCCCTCATTTTGGGGCAAAAAGCAGACATTTCCCTTATTTGGGGAAAAATTTTAGAAATTTCACTTATTTCATGGCAAAAGTCAGAAATTCCCCTTATTTTGGGGCAAAAAGACAGAAATTCCGTTTATTTTTGGAAAAAAGGCAGAAATTGCACTTATGTTGAGTCAAAAAGGAGGAAAATCCCCTTATTTTGGGGAAAAAATGAAGAAATTTTTTTTATGGCAAAAAGTTATACATTCCCTTTATTTTTGGGCAAAAAGGCAGAAATTCCCTGTATTTTGGAGCAAAATTGCAGAAAATCCCCTAATTTTGGGCAAAAAGGCAGAAATTCCATTTATTTGGGGTAAAACTGCAGAAATTTCACTTATTTCGCGGCAAAATGGCAGAAATTCCCCTTATTTTCGGCAAAAAAGGCAGAAAATCCCCGTATTTTGGAGCAAAATTGCAGTAATTCACCTAATTTTGGGGTAAAAAAATGCAGTAATTTTCTTTATTTGGGCCAAAAAACAGAAGTTTCCCTTATTTTCGGGCAAAAAGGCAGAAATTCCCCGTATTTTGAAGCAAAATTTTAGAAACTCCCCTAATTTTGGGGCAAAAAGGCAGAAATTCCCTTTATTTTGGGACAACAATACAGAAATTCACCTTATTATGGGGCAAAAAGTCAGAAATTCCCCTTATTTTGGGGCAAAATTGAAGAAATTTCCCTTATATTCGAGCAAAATTGCAGAAATTTCCCTTATTTTGTTGCAAAATTGTAGAAATTTCTTTTATTTTGGTACAGAATTGCAGAAATTTTTCTTATTTTGTCGCAAGAAGCCAGAAATTTTCCATAATTTGGGGCATAAAGGAACAATTTTTTTTTATTTTTGGGAAATATTGCAGAAATTTCATTTATTTCAGGGCAAAAAGCAGAAATTTCTTTTATTATGGTACAAAATTGAAGAAATTTTCCTTATTTTGGAACAAAAGGGAGAAATTCCCCATATTTTGGGGCAAAAAGGCAGAAATTTCCCTTATTTTGGGGCAAAATTGCAGAAATTTCTTTTATTTTGGTACAAAATTGCAGAAATTTTTCTTATTTTGGGGCAAAAAGGCAGAAATTCCGCTTTATTTGAGGTAAAAAGGATGAAATTCCCCTTATTTTGAGGTAAAAAGGCAGAAATTTCCCTCATTTTGGGGCAAAAAGCAGACATTTCCCTTATTTGGGGAAAAATTTTAGAAATTTCACTTATTTCATGGCAAAAAGTCAGAAATTCCCCTTATTTTGGGGCAAAAAAACAGAAATTCCGTTTATTTTTGGGGGAAAGGCAGAAATTGCTCTTATTTTGAGTCAAAAATGCGGAAAATCCCGTTATTTTGGGGAAAAAATGAAGAAATTTCCCTTTTTATGGCAAAAAGGTATACATTTTCTTTATTTCGGGCAAAAAGGCAGAAATTCCCTGTATTTAGGAGCAAAATTGCAGAAATTCCCCTAATTTTTGCAAAAAGGCAGAAATTCCATTTATTTGGCATCAAACTGCAGAAATTTCACTTATTTCGTGGCAAAATGGCAGAAATTCTCCTTATTTTCAGCGAAAAAGGCAGAAAATCCCCGTATTTGGGAGCAAAATTGCAGTAATTCACCTACTTTTGGGGTAAAAAATGCAGTAGTTTTCTTTATTTTGGGGCAAAACGGCAGAAATTTCCCTTAATTCGGGGCTTAAGGCAGAAATTCCCCTTATTTTAGGGCAAAATTGAAGAAATTTTCCTTATTTGTGGGCAAAAAACAGGAATTCCCCTTATTTTCGGGCAAAATTGCAGAAATTTCCCTTATTATGGGGAAAAATTGCAGAAATTTCCCTTATTTTAGGGCAAAATTGCAGAAATTTCACTTATTTCAGAGAAAAAAAGCAAAAATTTTTCTTATTTTGTGGCAAAAAGGCAGAAATTCGCCTTATTTTGGAGCAAAAAGGCAGAAATTCACCTTATTTTGGAGCAAAATTGCAGAAATTTCCCTAATATTGGGGCAAAAATGCAGAAATTTCCATTATTTGGGCCAAAAAAGCAGAAGTTCCCCTTATTTTCTGGCAAAAAGGCAGAAATTCCCCGTATTTTGAAGCAAAATTTTAGAAACTCCCCTAATTGTGGGGCAAAAAGGCAGAAATTTCCTTTATTTTGGGCAAAATACAGAAATTCATTTTATTAGGGGGAAAATTCAGAAATTCCCCTTATTTTGGGGCAAAATTGAAGAAATTTCCCTTATTTTGGAGCAAAATTGCAGAAATTTCCCTTATTTTGTGGCAAAATTTTAGAAATTTCTTTTATTTTGGTACAGAATTGCAGAAATTTTTCTTAATTTGTGTCAAGAAGGCAGAAATTTTCCATATTTTGGGGCAAAAAGGCACAAATTTTTCTTATTTTCGGGCAAAATTGCAGAAATTTCATTTATTTCAGGGCAAAAAGCAGAAATTTCTTTTATTATGGTACAAAATTTAAAAAATTTCCTTATTTTGGAACAAAAAGGCAGAAATTCCCCATATTTTGGGGCAAAGGCAGAAATTCCTCTTATTTTGAGGTGAAATGCAGAAATTCTGATCATTTAGAGGTAAAATGAAGAAATTCCCCTAATATTGGGGAAAAATGCAGAAATTCCCTTTATTTGGGGGCTAAAAGGCAGATATTTTCGGTATTTTAAAGCAAAATTGAAGAAATTCTCATAATTTTCTGGCAAAAAGGCAGAAAATCTCCTTTTTTCGGGGACAAAATGTCAAAAATTTCCCTGTTTTTGGGGCAAAATTGCAGAAATTTTCCTTTTTTGGAGCAAAATTGCAGAAATTTTTCTTATTTTGGGGCAAAATTTCAGAAATTTCACTTATTTCAGGGAAAAAAGGCAGAAATTCCCCTCATTTTGGGGCAAAGAGACAGAAAATCCGTTTATTTTTAAGGGAAAGGCAGAAATTGCTCTTATTTTGAGTCAAAAAGGCGGAAAATCCCGTTATTTTGGGGAAAAAATGAAGAAATTTCCCTTTTATATGGCAAAAAGGTATACATTCCCTTTATTTCTGGCAAAAAGGCAGAAATTCCCTGTATTTTGGAGCAAAATTGCAGAAATTCTCCTAATTTTTGGCAAAAAGGCAGAAATTCCATTTATTTGGGGTCAAACTGCAGAAATTTCACTTATTTCGTGGCAAAATGGCAGAAATTCCCCTTATTTTCGGCGAAAAAGGCAGAAAATCCTCGTGTTTTGGAGCAAAATTGCAGTAATTCACCTAATTTTGGGGTAAAAAATACAGTAGTTTTCTTTATTTTGGGGCAAAACGGCAGAAATTTCCCTTAATTCGGGGCTTAAGGCAGAAATTCCTCTTATTTTAGGGCAAAATTGCAGAAATTTCCCTCATTTGTGTGCAAAAAACAGGAATTCCCCTTATTTTGGGGCAAAATTGCAGAAATTTCCCTTATTATAAGGAAAAATTGCAGAAATTTCCCTTATTTTAGGGCAAAATTGCAGAAATTTCACTTATTTCAGAGAAAAAAAAGCAAAAATTTTTTTTATTTTGGGGCAAAAAGGCAGAAATTCGCCTTATTTTGGGGCAAAAAGGCAGAAATTCACCTAATTTTGGAGCAAAATTGCAGAAATTCCCCTAATATAGAAGCAAAAATGGAGAAATTTCCTTTATTTGGGCCAAAAAAGCAGAAGTTCCCCTTATTTTCAGGCAAAAAGGCAGAAATTCCCCGTATTTTGAAGCAAAATTTTAGAAACTCCCCAAATTTTGAGGCAAAAAGGCAGAAATTTTCTTTATTTTGGGACAAAAATACAGAACTTCATTTTATTATGGGGCAAAATTAAGAAATTCCCCTTATTTTGGGGCAAAATTGAAGAAATTTCCCTTATTTTGGAGCAAAATTGCAGAAATTTCCCTTATTTTGTGGCAAAATTGTAGAAATTTCTTTTATTTTGGTAAAGAATTGCAGAAATTTTTCTTATTTTGTGGCAAGAAGGCAGAACTTTTCCATATTTTGGGGCAAAAAGGCACAAATTTTTCTTATTTTCGGGCAAAATTGCAGAAATTTCATTTATTTCAGGGCAAAAAGCAGAAATTTCTTTTATTATGGTACAAAATTGAAGAAATTTTCCTTATTTTGGAACAAAAAGTCAGAAATTCCCCATATTTTGGGGCAAAGATAGAAATTCCTCTTATTTTGAGGTAAAATGCAGAATTTCTGCTTATTTAGAGGTAAAATGCTGAAATTCCCCTAATATTGGGGGAAAATGCAGAAATTACCTTTATTTGGGGGCTAAAAGGCAGATATTTTCTGTATATTGAAGCAAAATTGAAGAAATTCTCATAATTTTCGGGCAAAAAGGCAGAAATTCTCCTTATTTTGGGGCAAAAAGACAGAAAATCTCCTTTTTTCGGGGGCAAAAAGTCAGAAATTTCCATTATTTTAAGGCAAAATTGCAGAAATTTCCCTTGTTTTGGAGCAAAATTGCAGAAATTTCTCTTATTTTGGGGCAAAATTGCAGAAATTTCACTTATTTCAGGGAAAAAAGGCAGAAATTTCTCTTATTTAGGGGCCAAAAAGCAGTAATTTCTTTTATTTTAGTACAAAATTGCAGAAATTTTTCTTATTTTAGGGCAAAAAGGCAAAAATTCCCCTTATTTTGAGGTAAAAAAGGATGAAATTCCCCTTATTTTGGGGCAAAAAGGCTGAAATTCCCCTTATTTTGGGGCAAAAAGCAGACATTTCCCTTATTTTGGGGAAAAATTTTAGAAATTTCACTTATTTCAGGGCAAAAAGTCAGAAATTCCCCTTATTTTGGGGCAAAAAGACAGAAATTCCGTTTATTTTTGGGGAAAAGGCCGAAATTGCACTTATGTTGAGTCAAAAAGGAGGAAAATCCCCTTATTTTGGGGAAAAAATGAAGAAATTTCCTTTTTTTATGGCAAAAAGTTATACCTTTCCTTTTATTTTTGGGCAAAAAGGCAGAAATTCCCTGTATTTGGAGCAAAATTGCAGAAAATCCCCTAATTTTGGGCAAAAAGGCAGAAATTCCATTTATTTGGGGTAAGACTGCAGAAATTTCACTTATTTCGCGGCAAAATGGCAGAAATTCCTTTTATTTTCGGCAAAAAAGGCAGAAAATCCCCGTATTTTGGAGCAAAATTGCAGTAATTCACCTAATTTTGGGGTAAAAAATGCAGTAATTTTCTTTATTTGGGCCAAAAAACAGAAGTTTCCCTTATTTTCGGGCAAAAAGGCAGAAATTCCCCGTATTTTGAAGCAAAATTTTATAAACTCCCCTAATTTTGGGGCAAACAGGCAGAAATTCTCTTTATTTTGGGACAAAAATACAGAAATTCACCTTATTATGGGGCAAAAAGTCAGAAATTCCCCTTTTTTGGGGCAAAATTGAAGAAATTTCCCTTATATTGGAGCAAAATTGCAGAAATTTCCCTTATTTTGTTGCAAAATTGTAGAAATTTCCTTTATTTTGGTACAGAATTGGAGAAATTTTTCTTATTTTGTGGAAAGAAGCCAGAAATTTTCCATAATTTGGGGCATAAAGGCACAAATTTTTCTTATTTTTGGGAAATATTGCAGAAATTTCATTTATTTCAGGGCAAAAAGCAGAAATTTCTTTTATTATGGTACAAAATTGAAGAAATTTTTCTTATTTTGGAACAAAAAGGCAGAAATTCCCCATATTTTGGGGCAAAAAGGCAGAAATTCCCCTTATTTTGGGGCAAAATTGCAGAAATTTCTTTTATTTTGGTACAAAATTGCAGAAAATTTTCTTATTTTGGGGCAAAAAGGCAGAAATTCCCCTTATTTTGAGGTAAAAAGGATGAAATTCCCCTTATTTTAGGGAAAAAAGGAAGAATTTTCCCTAATTTTGGGGCAAAAAGCAGACATTTCCTTTATTTGGGGAAAAATTTTAGAAATTTCACTTATTTCAGGGCAAAAAGTCAGAATTTTTCCTTATTTTGAGGCAAAAAGACAAAAATTCCGTTTATTTTTGGGGAAAAGGCAGAAATTGCACTTATTTTGTGTCAAAAAGGCGGAAAATCCACTTATTTTGGGGAAAAAAATGAAGAAATTT
This sequence comes from Micromys minutus, assembly GCF_963924665.1. Classification (NCBI taxonomy): domain Eukaryota; kingdom Metazoa; phylum Chordata; class Mammalia; order Rodentia; family Muridae; genus Micromys; species Micromys minutus. The sequence goes on from NC_137963.1 coordinate 29,636,783, forward strand.
CCCTTTTTTATGGCAAAAAGGTATACATTCCCTTTATTTCGGGCAAAAAGGCAGAAATTCCCTGTATATTGGAGCAAAATTGCAGAAATTCCCCTAATTTTTGGCCAAAAGTCAGAAATTCCATTTATTTGGGGTAAAACTGCAGAAATTTCACTTATTTCGCGGCAAAATGGCAGAAATTCCCCTTATTTTCGGCGAAAAAGGCAGAAAATCCCCGTATTTTGGAGCAAAATTGCAGTAATTCACCTAATTTTGGGGTAAAAAATGCAGTAGTTTTCTTTATTTTGGGGCAAAACAGCAGAAATTTCCCTTAATTCGGGGCTTAAGGCAGAAATTCCCCTTATTTTAGGGCAAAATTGCAGAAATTTCCCTTATTTGTGGGCAAAAAACAGGAATTCCCCTTATTTTGGGGCAAAATTGCAGAAATTTCCCTTATTATGGGGATAAATTGCAGAAATTTCCCTTATTTTAGGGCAAAATTGCAGAAATTTCACTTATTTCAGAGAAAAAAAGCAAAAGTTTTTCTTATTTTGGGGCAAAAAGGCAGAAATTCGCCTTATTTTGGGGCAAAAAGGCAGAAATTCACCTTATTTTGGAGCAAAATTGCAGAAATTCCCCTAATATTGGGGCAAAAATGCAGAAATTTCTTTTATTTGGGCCAAAAAAGCAGAAATTCCCCTTATTTTCGGGCAAAAAGGAAGAAATTCCCCATATTTTGAAGCAAAATTTTAGAAACTCCCCTAATTTGGGGGCATAAAGGCAGAAATTTCCTTTATTTTGGACAAAAATACAGAAATTCATTATATTATGAGGCAAAATTAAGAAATTCCCCTTATTTTGGAGCAAAATTGAAGAAATTTCCCTTATTTTGGAGCAAAATTGCAGAAATTTCCCTTATTTTGGGGCATAATTGTAGAAATTTCTTTTATTTTGGTACAGAATTGGAGAAATTTTTCTTATTTTGTGGCAAGAAGGCAGAAATTTTCCATATTTTGGGGCAAAAAGGCACAAATTTTTCTTATTTTCGGGCAAAATTGCAGAAATTTCATTTATTTCAGGGCAAAAAGCAGAAATTTCTTTTATTATGGTACAAAATTGAAGAAATTTTCCTTATTTTGGAACAAAAAGGCAGAAATTCCCCATATTTTGGGGCAAAGGTAGAAATTCCTTTTATTTTGAGGTAAAATGCAGAAATTCTGCTTATTTAGAGGTAAAATGCAGAAATTCCCCTAATATTGGGGGAAAATGCAGAAATTCCCTTTATTTGGGGGCTAAAAGGCAGATATTTTCTGTATATTGAAGCAAAATTGAAGAAATTCTCATAATTTTCGGGCAAAAAGGCAGAAATTCTCCTTATTTTGGGGCAAAAAGACAGAAAATCTCCTTTTTTCGGGGGCAAAAAGTCAGAAATTTCCCTTATTTTAAGGCAAAATTGCAGAAATTTCCCTTATTTTGGAGCAAAATTGCAGAAATTTCCCTTATTTTGGGGCAAAATTGCAGAAATTTCACTTATTTCAGGGAAAAAAGGCAGAAATTTCTCTTATTTAGGGGCCAAAAAGCAGTAATTTCTTTTATTTTGGTAGAAAATTGCAGAAATTTTTTTTATTTTGGGGCAAAAAGGCAAAAATTCCCGTTATTTTGAGGTAAAAAAGGATGACATTCCCCTTATTTTGGGGCAAAAAGGCTGAAATTCCCCTTATTTTGGGTCAAAATGCAGACATTTCCCTTATTTTGGGGAAAAATTTTAGAAATTTCACTTATTTCAGGGCAAAAAGTCAGAAATTCCCCTTATTTTGGGGCAAAAACACAGAAATTCCGTTTATTTTTGGGGAAAAGGCAGAAATTGCACTTATGTTGAGTCAAAAAGGAGGAAAATCTCCTTATTTTGGGGAAAAAATGAAGAAATTTCCTTTTTTTATGGCAAAAAGTTATACCTTTCCTTTTATTTTTGGGCCAAAAGGAAGAAATTCCCTGTATTTTGGAGCAAAATTGCAGAAAATCCCCTAATTTTGGGCAAAAAGGCAGAAATTCCATTTATTTGGGGTAAGACTGCAGAAATTTCATTTATTTCGCGGCAAAATGGCAGAAATTCCCCTTATTTTCGGCAAAAAAGGCAGAAAATCCCCGTATTTTGGAGCAAAATTGCAGTAATTCACCTAATTTTGGGGTAAAAAATGCAGTAATTTTCTTTATTTGGGCCAAAAAACAGAAGTTTCCCTTATTTTCGGGCAAAAAGGCAGAAATTCCCCGTATTTTGAAGCAAAATTTTATAAACTCCCCTAATTTTGGGGCAAACAGGCAGAAATTCCCTTTATTTTGGGACAAAAATACAGAAATTCACCTTATTATGGGGCAAAAAGTCAGAAATTCCCCTTATTTTGGGGCAAAATTGAAGAAATTTCCCTTATATTGGAGCAAAATTGCAGAAATTTCCCTTATTTTGTTGCAAAATTGTAGAAATTTCCTTTATTTTGGTACAGAATTGGAGAAATTTTTCTTATTTTGTGGAAAGAAGCCAGAAATTTTCCATAATTTGGGGCATAAAGGCACAAATTTTTCTTATTTTTGGGAAATATTGCAGAAATTTCATTTATTTCAGGGCAAAAAGCAGAAATTTCTTTTATTATGGTACAAAATTGAAGAAATTTTTCTTATTTTGGAACAAAAAGGCAGAAATTCCCCATATTTTGGGGCAAAAAGGCAGAAATTCCCCTTATTTTGGGGCAAAATTGCAGAAATTTCTTTTATTTTGGTACAAAATTGCAGAAAATTTTCTTATTTTGGGGCAAAAAGGCAGAAATTCCCCTTATTTTGAGGTAAAAAGGATGAAATTCCCCTTATTTTAGGGAAAAAAGGAAGAAATTTCCCTAATTTTGGGGCAAAAAGCAGACATTTCCTTTATTTGGGGAAAAATTTTAGAAATTTCACTTATTTCAGGGCAAAAAGTCAGAATTTTTCCTTATTTTGAGGCAAAAAGACAGAAATTCCATTTATTTTTGGGGAAAAGGCAGAAATTGCATTTATTTTGTGTCAAAAAGGCGGAAAATCCACTTATTTTGGGGAAAAAAATGAAGAAATTTCCCTTCTTTATGGCAAAAAGGTATACATTCCCTTTATTTCGGGCAAAAAGGCAGAAATTCCCTGTATATTGGAGCAAAATTGCAGAAATTCCCCTAATTTTTGGCCAAAAGTCAGAAATTCCATTTATTTGGGGTAAAACTGCAGAAATTTCACTTATTTCGCGGCAAAATGGCAGAAATTCCCCTTATTTTCGGCGAAAAAGGCAGAAAATCCCCGTATTTTAGAGCAAAATTGCAGTAATTCACCTAATTTTGGGGTAAAAAATGCAGTAGTTTTCTTTATTTTGGGGCAAAACAGCAGAAATTTCCCTTAATTCGGGGCTTAAGGCAGAAATTCCCCTTATTTTAGGGCAAAATTGCAGAAATTTCCCTTATTTGTGGGCAAAAAACAGGAATTCCCCTTATTTTGGGGCAAAATTGCAGAAATTTCCCTTATTATGGGGATAAATTGCAGAAATTTCCCTTATTTTAGGGCAAAATTGCAGAAATTTCACTTATTTCAGAGAAAAAAAGCAAAAGTTTTTCTTATTTTGGGGCAAAAAGGCAGAAATTCGCCTTATTTTGGGGCAAAAAGGCAGAAATTCACCTTATTTTGGAGCAAAATTGCAGAAATTCCCCTAATATTGGGGCAAAAATGCAGAAATTTCTTTTATTTGGGCCAAAAAAGCAGAAATTCCCCTTATTTTCGGGCAAAAAGGAAGAAATTCCCCATATTTTGAAGCAAAATTTTAGAAACTCCCCTAATTTGGGGGCATAAAGGCAGAAATTTCCTTTATTTTGGACAAAAATACAGAAATTCATTTTATTATGAGGCAAAATTAAGAAATTCCCCTTATTTTGGAGCAAAATTGAAGAAATTTCCCTTATTTTGGAGCAAAATTGCAGAAATTTCCCTTATTTTGGGGCATAATTGTAGAAATTTCTTTTATTTTGGTACAGAATTGGAGAAATTTTTCTTATTTTGTGGCAAGAAGGCAGAAATTTTCCATATTTTGGGGCAAAAAGGCACAAATTTTTCTTATTTCCGGGCAAAATTGCAGAAATTTCATTTATTTCAGGGCAAAAAGCAGAAATTTCTTTTATTATGGTACAAAATTGAAGAAATTTTCCTTATTTTGGAACAAAAAGGCAGAAATTCCCCGTATTTTGGGGCAAAGGTAGAAATTCCTTTTATTTTGAGGTAAAATGCAGAAATTCTGCTTATTTAGAGGTAAAATGCAGAAATTCCCCTAATATTGGGGGAAAATGCAGAAATTCCCTTTATTTGGGGGCTAAAAGGCAGATATTTTCTGTATATTGAAGCAAAATTGAAGAAATTCTCATAATTTTCGGGCAAAAAGGCAGAAATTCTCCTTATTTTGGGGCAAAAAGACAGAAAATCTCCTTTTTCGGGGGCAAAAAGTCAGAAATTTCCCTTATTTTAAGGCAAAATTGCAGAAATTTCCCTTATTTTGGAGCAAAATTGCAGAAATTTCCCTTATTTTGGGGCAAAATTGCAGAAATTTCACTTATTTCAGGGAAAAAAGGCAGAAATTTCTCTTATTTAGGGGCCAAAAAGCAGTAATTTCTTTTATTTTGGTAGAAAATTGCAGAAATTTTTTTTATTTTGGGGCAAAAAGGCAAAAATTCCCGTTATTTTGAGGTAAAAAAGGATGACATCCCCCTTATTTTGGGGCAAAAAGGCTGAAATTCCCCTTATTTTGGGTCAAAATGCAGACATTTCCCTTATTTTGGGGAAAAATTTTAGAAATTTCACTTATTTCAGGGCAAAAAGTCAGAAATTCCCCTTATTTTGGGGCAAAAAGACAGAAATTCCGTTTATTTTTGGGGAAAAGGCAGAAATTGCACTTATGTTGAGTCAAAAAGGAGGAAAATCCCCTTATTTTGGGGAAAAAATGAAGAAATTTCCTTTTTTTATGGCAAAAAGTTATACCTTTCCTTTTATTTTTGGGCCAAAAGGAAGAAATTCCCTGTATTTTGGAGCAAAATTGCAGAAAATCCCCTAATTTTGGGCAAAAAGGCAGAAATTCCATTTATTTGGGGTAAGACTGCAGAAATTTCACTTATTTCGCGGCAAAATGGCAGAAATTCCCCTTATTTTCGGCAAAAAAGGCAGAAAATCCCCGTATTTTGGAGCAAAATTGCAGTAATTCACCTAATTTTGGGGTAAAAAATGCAGTAATTTTCTTTATTTGGGCCAAAAAACAGAAGTTTCCCTTATTTTCGGGCAAAAAGGCAGAAATTCCCCGTATTTTGAAGCAAAATTTTATAAACTCCCCTAATTTTGGGGCAAAAAGGCAGAAATTCCCTTTATTTTGGGACAAAAATACAGAAAATCACCTTATTATGGGGCAAAAAGTCAGAAATTCCCCTTATTTTGGGGCAAAATTGAAGAAATTTCCCTTATATTGGAGCAAAATTGCAGAAATTTCCCTTATTTTGTTGCAAAATTGTAGAAATTTCCTTTATTTTGGTACAGAATTGGAGAAATTTTTCTTATTTTGTGGAAAGAAGCCAGAAATTTTCCATAATTTGGGGCATAAAGGCACAAATTTTTCTTATTTTTGGGAAATATTGCAGAAATTTCATTTATTTCAGGGCAAAAAGCAGAAATTTCTTTTATTATGGTACAAAATTGAAGAAATTTTTCTTATTTTGGAACAAAAAGGCAGAAATTCCCCATATTTTGGGGCAAAAAGGCAGAAATTCCCCTTATTTTGGGGCAAAATTGCAGAAATTTCTTTTATTTTGGTACAAAATTGCAGAAAATTTTCTTATTTTGGGGCAAAAAGGCAGAAATTCCCCTATTTTGAGGTAAAAAGAATGAAATTCCCCTTATTTTAGGGAAAAAAGGAAGAAATTTCCCTAATTTTGGGGCAAAAAGCAGACATTTTCTTTATTTGGGGAAAAATTTTAGAAATTTCACTTATTTCAGGGCAAAAAGTCAGAATTTTTCCTTATTTTGAGGCAAAAAGACAGAAATTCCGTTTATTTTGGGGGAAAAGGCAGAAATTGCACTTATTTTGTGTCAAAGAGGCGGAAAATCCACTTATTTTGGGGAAAAAAATGAAGAAATTTCCCTTTTTTATGGCAAAAAGGTATACATTCCCTTTATTTCGGGCAAAAAGGCAGAAATTCCCTGTATATTGGAGCAAAATTGCAGAAATTCCTCTAATTTTTGGCCAAAAGTCAGAAATTCCATTTATTTGGGGTAAAACTGCAGAAATTTCACTTATTTCGCGGCAAAATGGCAGAAATTCCCCTTATTTTCGGCGAAAAAGGCAGAAAATCCCCGTATTTTGGAGCAAAATTGCAGTAATTCACCTAATTTTGGGGTAAAAAATGCAGTAGTTTTCTTTATTTTGGGGCAAAACAGCAGAAATTTCCCTTAATTCGGGGCTTAAGGCAGAAATTCCCCTTATTTTAGGGCAAAATTGCAGAAATTTCTCTTATTTGTGGGCAAAAAACAGGAATTCCCCTTATTTTGGGGCAAAATTGCAGAAATTTCCCTTATTATGGGGATAAATTGCAGAAATTTCCCTTATTTTAGGGCAAAATTGCGGAAATTTCACTTATTTCAGAGAAAAAAAGCAAAAGTCTTTCTTATTTTGGGGCAAAAAGGCAGAAATTCGCCTTATTTTGGGGCAAAAAGGCAGAAATTCACCTTATTTTGGAGCAAAATTGCAGAAATTCCCCTAATATTGGGGCAAAAATGCAGAAATTTCTTTTATTTGGGCCAAAAAAGCAGAAATTCCCCTTATTTTCGGGCAAAAAGGAAGAAATTCCCCATATTTTGAAGCAAAATTTTAGAAACTCCCCTAATTTGGGGGCAAAAAGGCAGAAATTTTCTTTATTTTGGACAAAAATACAGAAATTCATTTTATTATGAGGCAAAATTAAGAAATTCCCCTTATTTTGGGGCAAAATTGAAGAAATTTCCCTTATTTTGGAGCAAAATTGAAGAAATTTCCCTTATTTTGTGGCATAATTGTAGAAATTTCTTTTATTTTGGTACAGAATTGGAGAAATTTTTCTTATTTTGTGGCAAGAAGGCAGAAATTTTCCATATTTTGGGGCAAAAAGGCACAAATTTTTCTTATTTTCGGGCAAAATTGCAGAAATTTCATTTATTTCAGGGCAAAAAGCAGAAATTTTATTTATTATGGTACAAAATTGAAGAAATTTTCCTTATTTTGGAACAAAAAGGCAGAAATTCCCCATATTTTGGGGCAAAGGTAGAAATTCCTCTTATTTTGAGGTAAAATGCAGAAATTCTGCTTATTTAGAGGTAAAATGCAGAAATTCCCCTAATATTGGGGGAAAATGCAGAAATTCCCTTTATTTGGGGGCTAAAAGGCAGATATTTTCCGTATATTGAAGCAAAATTGAAGAAATTCTCATAATTTTCGGGCAAAAAGGCAGAAATTCTCCTTATTTTGGGGCAAAAAGACAGAAAATCTCCTTTTTTCGGGGGCAAAAAGTCAGAAATTTCCCTTATTTTAAGGCAAAATTGCAGAAATTTCCCTTATTTTGGAGCAAAATTGCAGAAATTTCCCTTATTTTGGGGCAAAATTGCAGAAATTTCACTTATTTCAGTGAAAAAAGGCAGAAATTTCTCTTATTTAGGGGCCAAAAAGCAGTAATTTCTTTTATTTTGGTAGAAAATTGCAGAAATTTTTTTTATTTTGGGGCAAAAAGGCAAAAATTCCCATTATTTTGAGGTAAAAAAGGATGACATCCCCCTTATTTTGGGGCAAAAAGGCTGAAATTCCCCTTATTTTGGGTCAAAATGCAGACATTTCCCTTATTTTGGGGAAAAATTTTAGAAATTTCACTTATTTCAGGGCAAAAAGTCAGAAATTCCCCTTATTTTGGGGCAAAAAGACAGAAATTCCGTTTATTTTTGGGGAAAAGGCAGAAATTGCACTTATGTTGAGTCAAAAAGGAGGAAAATCCCCTTATTTTGGGGAAAAAATGAAGAAATTTCTTTTTTTTATGGCAAAAAGGTATACATTCCCTTTATTTCGGGCAAAAAGGCAGAAATTCCCTGTATATTGGAGCAAAATTGCAGAAATTCCCCTAATTTTTGGCCAAAAGTCAGAAATTCCATTTATTTGGGGTAAAACTGCAGAAATTTCACTTATTTCGCGGCAAAATGGCAGAAATTCCCCTTATTTTCGGCGAAAAAGGCAGAAAATCCCCGTATTTTGGAGCAAAATTGCAGTAATTCACCTAATTTTGGGGTAAAAAATGCAGTAGTTTTCTTTATTTTGGGGCAAAACAGCAGAAATTTCCCTTAATTCGGGGCTTAAGGCAGAAATTCCCCTTATTTTAGGGCAAAATTGCAGAAATTTCCCTTATTTGTGGGCAAAAAACAGGAATTCCCCTTATTTTGGGGCAAAATTGCAGAAATTTCCCTTATTATGGGGAAAAATTGCAGAAATTTCCCTTATTTTAGGGCAAAATTGCAGAAATTTCACTTATTTCAGAGAAAAAAGCAAAAGTTTTTCTTATTTTGGGGCAAAAAGGCAGAAATTCGCCTTATTTTGGGGCAAAAAGGCAGAAATTCACCTTATTTTGGAGCAAAATTGCAGAAATTCCCCTAATATTGGGGCAAAAATGCAGAAATTTCTTTTATTTGGGCCAAAAAAGCAGAAGTTCCCCTTATTTTCGGGCAAAAAGGAAGAAATTCCCCGTATTTTGAAGCAAAATTTTAGAAACTCCCCTAATTTTGGGACAAAAAGGCAGAAATTTCCTTTATTTTGGAAAAAAATACAGAAATTCATTTTATTATGAGGCAAAATTAAGAAATTCCCCTTATTTTGGGGCAAAATTGAAGAAATTTCCCTTATTTTGGAGCAAAATTGCAGAAATTTCCCTTATTTTGTGGCAAAATTTTAGAAATTTCTTTTATTTTGGTACAGAATTGCAGAAATTTTTCTTATTTTGTGGCAAGAAGGCAGAAATTTTCCATATTTTTGGGGAAAAAAGGCACAAATTTTTCTTATTTTCGGGCAAAATTGCAGAAATTTCATTTATTTCAGGGCAAAAACCAGAAATTTCTTTTATTATGGTACAAAATTTAAAAAATTTCCTTATTTTGGAGCAAAATGGCAGAAATTCCCCATATTTTGGGGCAAAGGCAGAAATTCCTCTTATTTTGAGGTAAAATGCAGAAATTCTGATTAGTTAGAGGTAAAATACAGAAATTCCCCTAATATTGGGGAAAAATGCAAAAATTCCCTTTATTTGGGGGCTAAAAGGCAGATATTTTCGGTATTTTGAAGCAAAATTGAAGAAATTCTCATAATTTTCTGGCAAAAAGGCAGAAATTCTCCTTATTTTGGGGCAAAAAGAAAGAAAATCTCCTTTTTTCGGGGGCAAAATGTCAGAAATTTCCCTTATTTTGGGGCAAAATTGCAGAAATTTTCATTATTTTGAAGAAAAATTGCAGAAATTTCCCTTATTTTGGGGCAAAATTGCAGAAATTTCACTTATTTCAAAAAAAGGCAGAAATTTCTCTTATTTTGGGGCAAAAAGCAGTAATTTCTTTTATTTTGATACAAAATTGCAGAAAATTTTCTTATTTTGAAGCAAAAAGGAAGAAATTCCGCTTTATTTGAGGTAAAAAGGATGAAATTCCCCTTATTTTGAGGTTAAAAAGGCAGAAATTTCCCTCATTTTGGGGCAAAAAGCAGACATTTCCCTTATTTGGGGAAAATTTTTAGAAATTTCACTTATTTCAGGGCAAAAAGTCAGAAATTCCCCTTATTTTGGGGCAAAAAGACAGAAAATCCGTTTATTTTGGGGGGAAAGGCAGAAATTGCTCATATTGTGAGTCAAAAAGGCGGAAAATCCCGTTATTTTGGGGAAAAAATGAAGAAATTTTCTGTTTATATGGCAAAAAGGTATACATTCCCTTTATTTCGGGCAAAAAGGCAGAAATTCCCTGTATTTTGGAGCAAAATTGCAGAAATTCCCCTAATTTTTGGCAAAAAGGCAGAAATTCCATTTATTTGGGGTCAAACTGCAGAAATTTCAGTTATTTCGTGGCAAAATGGCAGAAATTTCCCTTATTTTCGGCGAAAAAGGCAGAAAATCCTCGTATTTTGGAGCAAAATTGCAGTAATTCACCTAATTTTGGGGTAAAAAATGCAGTAGTTTTCTTTATTTTGGGGCAACACGGTAGAAATTTCCCTTAATTCGGGGCTTAAGGCAGAAATTCCCCTTATTTTAGGGCAAAATTGCAGAAATTTCCCTTATTTGTGGGCAAAAAACAGGAATTCCCCTTATTTTGGGGCAAAATTGCAGAAATTTCCCTTATTATAAGGAAAAATTGCAGAAATTTCCCTTATTTTAGGGCAAAATTGCAGAAATTTCACTTATTTCAGTTAAAAAAAAAGCAAAATTTTACTTATTTTGGGGCAAAAAGGCAGAAATTCGCCTTATTTTGGGGCAAAAAGGCAGAAATTCACCTAATTTTCGAGCAAAATTGCAGAAATTCCCCTAATATTGGGGCAAAAATGGAGAAATTTCCTTTATTTGGGCCAAAAAAGCAGAAGTTCCCCTTATTTTCAGGCAAAAAGGCAGAAATTCCCCGTATTTTGAAGCAAAATTTTAGAAACTCCCCTTATTTTGGGGCAAAAAAGCAGAAATTTTCTTTATTTTGGGACAAAAATACAGAACTTCATTTTATTATGGGGCAAAATTAAGAAATTCCCCTTATTTTGGGGCAAAATTAAGAAATTCCCCTTATTTTGGGGCAAAATTGAAGAAATTTCCCTTATTTTGGAGCAAAATTGCAGAAATTTCCCTTATTTTGTGGCAAAATTGTAGAAATTTCTTTTATTTTGGTACAGAATTGCAGAAATTTTTCTTATTTTGTGGCAAGAAGGCATAAATTTTCCATATTTTGGGGCAAAAAGGCACAAGTTTTTCTTATTTTCGGGCAAAATTGCAGAAATTTCATTTATTTCAGGGCAAAAAGCAGAAATTTCTTTTATTATGTTACAAAATTGAAGAAATTTTCCTTATTTTGGAACAAAAAGGCAGAAATTCCCCATATTTTGGGGCAAAGGTAGAAATTCCTCTTATTTTGAGGTAAAATGCAGAAATTCTGCTTCTTTAGAGGTAAAATGCAGAAATTCCCCTAATATTGGGGGAAAATGCAGAAATTCCCTTTATTTGGGGGCTAAAAGGCAGATATTTTCCGTATATTGAAGCAAAATTGAAGAAATTCTCATAATTTTCGGGCAAAAAGGCAGAAATTCTCCTTATTTTGGGGCAAAAAGACAGAAAATCTCCTTTTTTTGGGGGCAAAAAGTCAGAAATTTCCCTTATTTTAAGGCAAAATTGCAGAAATTTTTCTTATTTTGGAGCAAAATTGCAGAAATTTCCCTTATTTTGGGGCAAAATTGCAGAAATTTCACTTATTTCAGTGAAAAAAGGCAGAAATTTCTCTTATTTTGGGGCCAAAAAGCAGTAATTTCTTTTATTTTGGTACAAAATTGCAGAAATTTTTCTTATTTTCGGGCAAAAAGGCAAAAATTCCCCTTATTTTGAGGTAAAAAAGGCTGAAATTCCCCTTATTTTGGGGCAAAAAGGCTGAAATTCCCCTTAATTTGGGGCAAAAAGCAGACATTTCCCTTATTTTGGGGAAAAATTTTAGAAATTTCACTTATTTCAGGGCAAAAAGTCAGAAATTCCCCTTATTTTGGGGCAAAAAGACAGAAATTCCGTTTATTTTTGGGGAAAAGGCAGAAATTGCACTTATGTTGAGTCAAAAAGGAGGAAAATCCCCTTATTTTGGGGAAATAATGAAGAAATTTTTTTTATGGCAAAAAGTTATACATTCCCTTTATTTTTGGGCAAAAAGGCAGAAATTCCCTGTATTTTGGAGCAAAATTGCAGAAAATCCCCTAATTTTGGGCAAAAAGGCAGAAATTCCATTTATTTGGGGTAAAACTGCAGAAATTTCACTTATTTCGCGGCAAAATGGCAGAAATTCCCCTTATTTTCGGCGAAAAAGGCAGAAAATCCCCGTATTTTGGAGCAAAATTGCAGTAATTCACCTAATTTTGGGGTAAAAAATGCAGTAGTTTTCTTTATTTTGGGGCAAAACAGCAGAAATTTCCCTTAATTCGGGGCTTAAGGCAGAAATTCCCCTTATTTTAGGGCAAAATTGCAGAAATTTCCCTTATTTGTGGGCAAAAAACAGGAATTCCCCTTATTTTGGGGCAAAATTGCAGAAATTTCCCTTATTATGGGGAAAAATTGCAGAAATTTCCCTTATTTTAGGGCAAAATTGAAGAAATTTCACTTATTTCAGAGAAAAAAAGCAAAAGTTTTTCTTATTTTGGGGCAAAAAGGCAGAAATTCGCCTTATTTTGGGGCAAAAAGGCTGAAATTCCCCTTATTTTGGGGCAAAAAGCAGACATTTCCCTTATTTTGGGGAAAAATTTTAGAAATTTCACTTATTTCAGGGCAAAAAGTCAGAAATTTCTCTAATTTTGGGGCAAAAAGACAGAAATTCTGTTTATTTTTGGGGAAAAGGCAGAAATTGCACTTATGTTGAGTCAAAAAGGAGGAAAATCCCCTTATTTTGGGGAAATAATGAAGAAATTTCCTTTTTTTATGGCAAAAAGTTATACATTCCCTTTCTTTTTGGGCAAAAAGGCAGAAATTCCCTGTATTTTGGAGCAAAATTGCAGAAAATCCCCTAATTTTGGGCAAAAAGGCAGAAATTCCATTTATTTGGGGTAAAACTGCAGAAATTTCACTTATTTCGCGGCAAAATGGCAGAAATTCCCCTTATTTTCGGCAAAAAAGGCAGAAAATCCTCGTATTCTGGAGCAAAATTGCAGTAATTCACCTAATTTTGGGGTAAAAAATGCAGTAATTTTCTTTATTTGGGCCAAAAAACAGAAGTTTCTCTTATTTTCGGGCAAAAAGACAGAAATTCCCCGTATTTTGAAGCAAAATTTTAGAAACTCCCCTAATTTTGGGGCAAAAAGGCAGAAATTCCCTTTATTTTGGGACAAAAATACAGAACTTTATTTTATTATGGGGCAAAATTAAGAAATTCCCCTTATTTTGGGGCAAAATTGAAGAAATTTCCCTTATTTTGGAGCAAAATTGCAGAAATTTCCCTTATTTTGTGGCATAATTGTAGAAATTTCTTTTATTTTGGTACAGAATTGCAGAAATTTTTCTTATTTTGTGGCAAGAATGCAGAAATTTTCCATATTTTGGGGCAAAAAGGCACAAATTTTTCTTATTTTCGGGCAAAATTGCAGAAATTTCATTTATTTCAGGGCAAAAAGCAGAAATTTCTTTTATTATGGTACAAAATTGAAGAAATTTTCCTTATTTTGGAACAAAAAGGCAGAAATTCCCCATATTTTGGGGCAAAGGTAGAAATTCCTCTTATTTTGAGGTAAAATGCAGAAATTCTGCTTATTTAGAGGTAAAATGCAGAAATTCCCCTAATATTGGGGGAAAATGCAGAAATTCCCTTTATTTGGGGGGCTAAAAGGCAGATATTTTCTGTATATTGAAGCAAAATTGAAGAAATTCTCATAATTTTCTGTCAAAAAGGCAGAAATTCTCCTTATTTTGGGGCAAAAAGACAGAAAATCTCCTTTTTTCGGGGGCAAAAAGTCAGAAATTTCCCTTATTTTAAGGCAAAATTGCAGAAATTTCCATTATTTTGGAGCAAAATTGCAGAAATTTTCCTTATTTTGGGGCAAAATTGCAGAAATTTCACTTATTTCAGGGAAAAAAGGCAGAAATTTCTCTTATTTAGTTGGCAAAAAGCAGTAATTTCTTTTATTTTGGTACAAAATTGCAGGAATTTTTTTTTATTTTGGGGCAAAAAGGCAAAAATTACCCTCATTTGGTGGTAAACAAGGATGAAATTCCCCTTACTTTGGGGCAAAAAGGCTGAAATTCCCCTTATTTTGGGGCAAAAAGCAGACATTTCCCTTATTTTGGGGAAAAATTTTAGAAATTTCACTTATTTCAGGGCAAAACGTCAGAAATTCCCCTTATTTTGGGGCAAAAAGACAGAAATTCCGTTTATTTTTAAGGAAAAGGCAGAAATTGCACTTATGTTGAGTCAAAAAGGAGGAAAATCCCCTTATTTTGGGGGAAAAATGAAGAAATTTTCCTTTTTTATGGCAAAAAGTTATACATTCCCTTTATTTTTGGGCAAAAAGGCAGAAATTCCCTGTATTTTGGAGCAAAATTGCAGAAAATCCCCTAATTTTGGGCAAAAAGGCAGAAATTCCATTTATTTGGGGAAAAACTGCAGAAATTTCACTTATTTCGCGGCAAAATGGCAGAAATTCCCCTTATTTTCGGCAAAAAAGGCAGAAAATCCCCGTATTTTGGAGCAAAATTGCAGTAATTCACCTAATTTTGGGGTAAAAAATGCAGTAATTTTCTTTATTTGGGCCAAAAAGCAGAAGTTTCCCTTATTTTCGGGCAAAAAGGCAGAAATTCCCTGTATTTTGAAGCAAGATTTTAGAAACTCCTCTAATTTTGGGGCAAAAAGGCAGAAATTCCCCTTATTTTGGGACAAAAATACAGAAATTCACCTTATTATGGGGCAAAAAGTCAGAAATTCCCCTTATTTTGGGGCAAAATTGAAGAAATTTCCCTTATATTCGAGCAAAATTGCATAAATTTCCCTTATTTTGTTGCAAAATTGTAGAAATTTCTTTTATTTTGGTACAGAATTGGAGAAATTTTTCTTATTTTGTGGAAAGAAGCCAGAAATTTTCCATAATTTGGGGCATAAAGGCACAAATTTTTCTTATTTTTGGGAAATATTGCAGAAATTTCATTTATTTCAGGGCAAAAAGCAGAAATTTCTTTTATTATGGTACAAAATTGAAGAAATTTTTTTTATTTTGGAACAAAAAGGCAGAAATTCCCCATATTTTGGGGCAAAAAGGCAGAAATTCCCCTTATTTTGGGGCAAAATTGAAGAAATTTCTTTTATTTTGGTACAAAATTGCAGAAAATTTTCTTATTTTGGGGCAAAAAGGCAGAAATTCCCCTTATTTTGAGGTAAAAAGGATGAAATTCCCTTTATTTTAGGGAAAAAAAGGAAGAAATTTCCCTAATTTTGGGGCAAAAAGCAGACATTTTCTTTATTTGGGGAAAAATTTTAGAAATTTCACTTATTTCAGGGCAAAAAGTCAGAATTTTTCCTTATTTTGAGGCAAAAAGACAGAAATTCCGTTTATTTTTGGGGAAAAGGCAGAAATTGCAATTATTTTGTGTCAAAAAGGCGGAAAATCCACTTATTTTAAGGAAAAAAATAAAGAAATTTCCCTTTTTTATGGCAAAAAGGTATACATTCCCTTTATTTCGGGCAAAAAGGCAGAAATTCCCTGTATATTGGAGCAAAATTGCAGAAATTCCCCTAATTTTTGGCCAAAAGTCAGAAATTCCATTTATTTGGGGTAAAACTGCAGAAATTTCACTTATTTCGCGGCAAAATGGCAGAAATTCCCCTTATTTTCGGCGAAAAAGGCAGAAAATCCCCGTATTTTGGAGCAAAATTGCAGTAATTCACCTAATTTTGGGGTAAAAAATGCAGTAGTTTTCTTTATTTTGGGGCAAAACAGCAGAAATTTCCCTTAATTCGGGGCTTAAGGCAGAAATTCCCCTTATTTTAGGGCAAAATTGCAGAAATTTCCCTTATTTGTGGGCAAAAAACAGGAATTCCCCTTATTTTGGGGCAAAATTGCAGAAATTTCCCTTATTATTGGGAAAAATTGCAGAAATTTCCCTTATTTTACGGCAAAATTGCAAAAATTTCACTTATTTCAGAGAAAAAAAGCAAAAGTTTTTCTTATTTTGGGGCAAAAAGGCAGAAATTCGCCTTATTTTGGGGCAAAAAGGCAGAAATTCACCTTATTTTGGAGCAAAATTGCAGAAATTCCCCTAATATTGGGGCAAAAATGCAGAAATTTCTTTTATTTGGGCCAAAAAAGCAGAAGTTCCCCTTATTTTCGGGCAAAAAGGCAGAAATTCCCTGTATATTGAAGCAAAATTTTAGAAACTCCCCTAATTTTGGGGCAAAAAGGCAGAAATTTCCTTTATTTTGGACAAAAATACAGAAATTCATTTTATTATGAGGCAAAATTAAGAAATTCCCCTTATTTTGGGGCAAAATTGAAGAAATTTTTCTTATTTTGGAGCAAAATTGCAGAAATTTCCCTTATTTTGTGGCAAAATTTTAGAAATTTCTTTTATTTTGGTACAGAATTGCAGAAATTTTTCTTATTTTGTGGCAAGAAGGCAGAAATTTTCCATATTTTGGAGCAAAAGGGCACAAATTTTTCTTATTTTCGGGCAAAATTGCAGAAATTTCATTTATTTCAGGGCAAAAAGCAGAAATTTCTTTTATTATGGTACAAAATTGAAGAAATTTTCCTTATTTTGGAACAAAAAGGCAGAAATTCCCCATATTTTGGGGCAAAGGTAGAAATTCCTCTTATTTTGAGGTAAAATGCAGAAATTCTGCTTATTTAGAGGTAAAATGCAGAAATTCCCCTAATATTGGGGGAAAATGCAGAAATTCCCTTTATTTGGGGGCTAAAAGGCAGATATTTTACGTATATTGAAGCAAAATTGAAGAAATTCTCATAATTTTCGGGCAAAAAGGCAGAAATTCTCCTTATTTTGGGGCAAAAAGACAGAAAATCTCCTTTTTTCGGGGGCAAAAAGTCAGAAATTTCCCTTAAATTATGGCAAAATTGCAGAAATCTCCCTTATTTTGGAGCAAAATTGCAGAAATTTCCCTTATTTTGGGGCAAAATTGCAGAAATTTCACTTATTTCAGAGGAAAAAGGCAGAAATTTCTCTTATTTAGGGGCCAAAAAGCAGTAATTTCTTTTATTTTGGTACAAAATTGCAGAAATTTTTCTTATTTGGGGGCAAAAAGGCAAAAATTCTTCTTATTTTGAGGTAAAAAGGATGAAATTCCCCTTATTTTGGGGCAAAAAGGCTGAAATTCCTCTTATTGTGGGGCAAAAAGCAGACATTTCCCTTATTTTGGCGAAAAATTTTAGAAATTTCACTTATTTCAGGGCAAAAAGTCAGAAATTCCCCTTATTTTGGGGCAAAAAGACAGAAAATCCGTTTATTTTTGGGGGAAAGGCAGAAATTGCTCTTATTTTGAGTCAAAAAGGCGGAAAATCCCGTTATTTTGGGGAAAAAAATGAAGAAATTTTCCGTTTATATGGCAAAAAGGTATACATTCCCTTTATTTCGGGCAAAAAGGCAGAAATTCCCTGTATTTTGGAGCAAAATTGCAGAAATTCCCCTAATTTTTGGCAAAAAGGCAGATATTCCATTTATTTGGGGTCAAACTGCAGAAATTTCACTTATTTCGTGGCAAAATGGCAGAAATTTCCCTTATTTTCGGCGAAAAAGGCAGAAAATCCTCGTATTTTGGAGCAAAATTGCAGTAATTCACCTAATTTTGGGGTAAAAAATGCAGTAGTTTTCTTTATTTTGGGGCAAAACAGCAGAAATTTCCCTTAATTCGGGGCTTAAGGCAGAAATTCCCCTTATTTTAGAGCAAAATTGCAGAAATTTCCCTTATTTGTGGGCAAAAAACAGGAATTCCCCTTATTTTGGGGTAAAATTGCAGAAATTTCCCTTATTATAAGGAAAAATTGCAGAAATTTCCCTTATTTTAGGGCAAAATTGCAGAAATTTCACTTATTTCAGAGAAAAAAAAAGCAAAAATTTTTCTTATTTTGGGGCAAAAAGGCAGAAATTCGCCTTATTTTGGGGCAAAAAGGCAGAAATTCACCTAATTTTCGAGCAAAATTGCAGAAATTCCCCTAATATTGGGGCAAAAATGCAGAAATTTCCTTTATTTGGGCCAAAAAAGCAGAAGTTCCCCTTATTTTCAGGAAAAAAGGCAGAAATTCCCCGTATTTTGAAGCAAAATTTTAGAAACTCCCCTAATTTTGGAGCAAAAAGGCAGAAATTTTCTTTATTTTGGGACAAAAATACAGAACTTCATTTTATTATGGGGCAAAATTAAGAAAATCCCCTTATTTTGGGGCAAAATTGAAGAAATTTCTCTTATTTTGGAGCAAAATTGCAGAAATTTCCCTTATTTTGTTGCAAAATTGTAGAAATTTCTTTTATTTTGGTACAGAATTGGAGAAATTTTTCTTATTTTGTGGAAAGAAGCCAGAAATTTTCCATAATTTGGGGCATAAAGGCACAAATTTTTCTTATTTTTGGGAAATATTGCAGAAATTTCATTTATTTCAGGGCAAAAAGCAGAAATTTCTTTTATTATGGTACAAAATTGAAGAAATTTTTCTTATTTTGGAACAAAAAGGCAGAAATTCCCCATATTTTGGGGCAAAAAGGCAGAAATTCCCCTTATTTTGGGGCAAAATTGCAGAAATTTCTTTTATTTTGGTACAAAATTGCAGAAAATTTTCTTATTTGGGGGCAAAAAGGAAGAAATTCCCCTTATTTTGAGGTAAAAAGGATGAAATTCCCCTTATTTTAGGGAAAAAAAGGAAGAAATTTCCCTAATTTTGGGGCAAAAAGCAGACATTTCCTTTATTTGGGGAAAAATTTTAGAAATTTCACTTATTTCAGGGCAAAAAGTCAGAATTTTTCCTTATTTTGAGGCAAAAAGACAGAAATTCCGTTTATTTTTGGGGAAAAGGCAGAAATTGCACTTATTTTGTGTCAAAAAGGCGGAAAATCCACTTATTTTGGGTAAAAAAATGAAGAAATTTCCCTTTTTTATGGCAAAAAGGTATACATTCCCTTTATTTCGGGCAAAAAGGCAGAAATTCCCTGTATATTGGAGCAAAATTGCAGAAATTCCCCTAATTTTTGGCCAAAAGTCAGAAATTCCATTTATTTGGGGTAAAACTGCAGAAATTTCACTTATTTCGCGGCAAAATGGCAGAAATTCCCCTTATTTTCGGCGAAAAAGGCAGAAAATCCCCGTATTTTGGAGCAAAATTGCAGTAATTCACCTAATTTTGGGGTAAAAAATGCAGTAGTTTTCTTTATTTTGGGGCAAAACAGCAGAAATTTCCCTTAATTCGGGGCTTAAGGCAGAAATTCCCCTTATTTTAGGGCAAAATTGCAGAAATTTCCCTTATTTGTGGGCAAAAAACAGGAATTCCCCTTATTTTTGGCAAAATTGCAGAAATTTCCCTTATTATGGGGAAAAATTGCAGAAATTTCCCTTATTTTAGGGCAAAATTGCAGAAATTTCACTTATTTCAGAGAAAAAAAGCAAAAATTTTTCTTATTTTGAGGCAAAAAGGCAGAAATTCGCCTTATTTTGGGGCAAAAAGGCAGAAATTCACCTTATTTTGGAGCAAAATTGCAGAAATTCCCCTAATATTGAGGCAAAAATGCAGAAATTTCTTTTATTTGGGCCAAAAAAGCAGAAGTTCCCCTTATTTTCGGGCAAAAAGGAAGAAATTCCCCGTATTTTGAAGCAAAATTTTAGAAACTCCCCTAATTTTGGGGCAAAAAGGCAGAAATGTCCTTTATTTTGGACAAAAATACAGAAATTCATTTTATTATGAGGCAAAATTAAGAAATTCCCCTTATTTTGGGGCAAAATTGAAGAAATTTCCCTTATTTTGGAGCAAAATTGCAGAAATTTCCCTTATTTTGTGGCAAAATTTTAGAAATTTCTTTTATTTTGGTACAGAATTGCAGAAATTTTTCTTATTTTGTAGCAAGAAGGCAGAAATTTTCCATATTTTTGGGGAAAAAAGGCACAAATTTTTCTTATTTTCGGGCAAAATTGCAGAAATTTCATTTATTTCAGGGCAAAAACCAGAAATTTCTTTTATTATGGTACAAAATTTTAAAAATTTCCTTATTTTGGAGCAAAAAGGCAGAAATTCCCCATATTTTGGGGCAAAGGCAGAAATTCCTCTTATTTTGAGGTAAAATGCAGAAATTCTGATTAGTTAGAGGTAAAATACAGAAATTCCCCTAATATTGGGGGAAAATGCAAAAATTCCCTTTATTTGGGGGCTAAAAGGCAGATATTTTCGGTATTTTGAAGCAAAATTGAAGAAATTCTCATAATATTCTGGCAAAAAGGCAGAAATTCTCCTTATTTTGGGGCAAAAAGACAGAAAATCTCCTTTTTTCGGGGGCAAAATGTCAGAAATTTCCCTTATTTTGGGGCAAAATTGCAGAAATTTTCCTTATTTTGAAGCAAAATTGCAGAAATTTCCCTTATTTTGGGGCAAAATTGCAGAAATTTCACTTATTTCAAAAAAAAGGCAGAAATTTCTCTTATTTTGGGGCAAAAAGCAGTAATTTCTTTTATTTTGGTACAAAATTGCAGAAAATTTTCTTATTTTGGAGCAAAAAGGCAGAAATTCCGCTTTATTTGAGGTAAAAAGGATGAAATTCCCCTTATTTTGAGGTTAAAAAGGCAGAAATTTCCCTCATTTTGGGGCAAAAAGCAGACATTTCACTTATTTGGGGAAAAATTTTAGAAATTTCACTTATTTCAGGGCAAAAAGTCAGAAATTCCCCTTATTTTGGGGCAAAAAGACAGAAAATCCGTTTATTTTTGGGGGAAAGGCAGAAATTGCTCATATTTTGAGTCAAAAAGGCGGAAAATCCCGTTATTTTGGGGAAAAAAATGAAGAAATTTTCCGTTTATATGGCAAAAAGGTATACATTCCCTTTATTTCGGGCAAAAAGGCAGAAATTCCCTGTATTTTGAAGCAAAATTGCAGAAATTCCCCTAATTTTTGGCAAAAAGGCAGAAATTCCATTTATTTGGGGTCAAACTGCAGAAATTTCACTTATTTCGTGGCAAAATGGCAGAAATTCCCCTTATTTTCGGCGAAAAAGGCAGAAAATCCCCGTATTTTGGAGCAAAGTTGCAGTAATTCACCTAATTTTGGGGTAAAAAATGCAGTAGTTTTTTTTATTTTGGGGCAAAACGGCAGAAATTTCCCTTAATTCGGGGCTTAAGGCAGAAATTCCCCTTATTTTAGGGCAAAATTGCAGAAATTTCCCTTATTTGTGGGCAAAAAACAGGAATTCCCTTTATTTTGGGGCAAAATTGCAGAAATTTCCCTTATTATAAGGAAAAATTGCAGAAATTTCCCTTATTTTAGGGCAAAATTGCAGAAATTTCACTTATTTCAGAGAAAAAAAAAGCAAAAAATTTTCTTATTTTGGGGCAAAAAGGCAGAAATTCGCCTTATTTTGGGGCAAAAAGGCAGAAATTCACCTAATTTTCGAGCAAAATTGCAGAAATTCCCCTAATATTGGGGCAAAAATGCAGAAATTTCCTTTATTTGGGCCAAAAAAGCAGAAGTTCCCCTTATTTTCAGGCAAAAAGGCAGAAATTCCCCGTATTTTGAAGCAAAATTTTAGAAACTCCCCTAATTTTGGGGCAAAAAGGCAGAAATTTTCTTTATTTTGGGACAAAAATACAGAACTTCATTTTATTATGGGGCAAAATTAAGAAATTCCCCTTATTTTGGGGCACAATTGAAGAAATTTCCCTTATTTTGGAGCTAAATTGAAGAAATTTCCCTTATTTTGTGGCAAAATTGTAGAAATTTCTTTTATTTTGGTACAGAATTGCAGAAATTTTTCTTATTTTGTGGCAAGAAGGCAGAAATTTTCCATATTTTGGGGCAAAAAGGCACAAATTTTTCTTATTTTCGGGCAAAATTGCAGAAATTTCATTTATTTCAGGGCAAAAAGCAGAAATTTCTTTTATTATGGTACAAAATTGAAGAAATTTTCCTTATTTTGGAACAAAAAGGCAGAAATTCCCCATATTTTGGGGCAAAGGTAGAAATTCCTCTTATTTTGAGGTAAAATGCAGAAATTCTGCTTATTTTGAGGTAAAATGCAGAAATTCCCCTAATATTGGGGGAAAATGCAGAAATTCCATTTATTTGGGGGCTAAAAGGCAGATATTTTCCGTATATTGAAGCAAAATTGAAGAAATTCTCATAATTTTCGGGCAAAAGGCAGAAATTCTCCTTATTTTGGGGCAAAAAGACAGAAAATCTCCTTTTTTCGGGGGCAAAAAGTCAGAAATTTCCCTTATTTTAAGGCAAAATTGCAGAAATTTCCCTTATTTTGGAGCAAAATTGCAGAAATTTCCCTTATTTTGGGGCAAAATTGCAGAAATTTCACTTATTTCAGGGAAAAAAGGCAGAAATTTCTTTTATTTAGAGGCCAAAAAGCAGTAATTTCTTTTATTTTGGTACAAAATTGCAGAAATTTTTCTTATTTTGGGGCAAAAAGGCAAAAATTCTCCTTATTTTGAGGTAAAAAAGGATGAAATTCCCCTTATTTTGGGGCAAAAAGGCTGAAATTCCCCTTATTTTGGAACAAAAAGCAGACATTTCCCTTATTTTGGGGAAAAATTTTAGAAATTTCACTTATTTCAGGGCAAAAAGTCAGAAATTCCCCTTATTTTGGGGCAAAAAGAAAGAAATTCCGTTTATTTTTGGGGAAAAGGCAGAAATTGCACTTATGTTGAGTCAAAAAGCAGGAAAATCCCCTTATTTTGGGGGAAAAATGAAGAAATTTTCCTTTTTTATGGCAAAAAGTTATACATTCCCTTTATTTTTGGGCAAAAAGGCAGAAATTCCCTGTATTTTGGAGCAAAATTGCAGAAAATCCCCTAATTTTGGGCAAAAAGGCAGAAATTCCATTTATTTGGGGAAAAACTGCAGAAATTTCACTTATTTCGCGGCAAAATGGCAGAAATTCCCCTTATTTTCGGCAAAAAAGGCAGAAAATCCCCGTATTTTGGAGCAAAATTGCAGTAATTCACCTAATTTTGAGGTAAAAAATGCAGTAATTTTCTTTATTTGGGCCAAAAAACAGAAGTTTCTCTTATTTTCGGGCAAAAAGGCAGAAATTCCCTGTATTTTGAAGCAAAATTTTAGAAACTTCCTTAATTTTGGGGCAAAAAGGCAGAAATTCCCTTTATTTTGGGACAAAAAAACAGAAATTCACCTTATTATGGGGCAAAAAGTCAGAAATTCCCCTTATTTTGGGACAAAATTGAAGAAATTTCCCTTATTTTGGAGCAAAATTGCAGAAATTTCCCTTATTTTGTGGCATAATTGTAGAAATTTCGTTTATTTTGGTACAGAATTACAGAAATTTTTCTCATTTTGTGGCAAGAAGCCAGAAATTTTTTATAATTTGGGGCATAAAGGCACAAATTTTTCTTATTTTTGGGAAATATTGCAGAAATTTCATTTATTTCAGGGCAAAAAGCAGAAATTTCTTTTATTATGGTACAAAATTGAAGAAATTTTTCTTATTTTGGAACAAAAAGGCAGAAATTCCCCATATTTTGGGGCAAAAAGGCAGAAATTCCCCTTATTTTGGGGCAAAATTGCAGAAATTTCTTTTATTTTGGTACAAAATTGCAGAAAATTTTCTTATTTTGGGGCAAAAAGGCAGAAATTCCCCTTATTTTGAGGTAAAAAGGATGAAATTCCCCTTATTTTAGGGAAAAAAAGGAAGAAATTTCCCTAATTTTGGGGCAAAAAGCAGACATTTCCTTTATTTGAGGAAAAATTTTAGAAATTTCACTTATTTCAGGGCAAAAAGTCAGAATTTTTCCTTATTTTGAGGCAAAAAGACAGAAATTCCGTTTATTTTTGGGGAAAAGGCAGAAATTGCACTTATTTTGTGTCAAAAAGGCGGAAAATCCACTTATTTTGGGGAAAAAAATGAAGAAATTTCCCTTTTTTATGGCAAAAAGGTATACATTCCCTTTATTTTTGGGCAAAAAGGCAGAAATTCCCTGTATTTTGGAGCAAAATTGCAGAAAATCCCCTAATTTTGAGCAAAAAGGCAGAAATTCCATTTATTTGGGGTAAAACTGCAGAAATTTCACTTATTTCGCGGCAAAATGGCAGAAATTCCCCTTATTTTCGGCAAAAAAGGCAGAAAATCCCCGTATTTTGGAGCAAAATTGCAGTAATTCACCTAATTTTGGGGTAAAAAATGCAGTAATTTTCTTTATTTGGGCCAAAAAACAGAAGTTTCTCTTATTTTCGGGCAAAAAGGCAGAAATTCCCTGTATTTTGAAGCAAAATTTTAGAAACTTCCTTAATTTTGGGGCAAAAAGGCAGAAATTCCCTTTATTTTGGGACAAAAATACAGAAATTCACCTTATTATGGGGCAAAAAGTCAGAAATTCCCCTTATTTTGGGACAAAATTAAAGAAATTTCCCTTATTTTGGAGCAAAATTGCAGAAATTTCCCTTATTTTGTGGCATAATTGTAGAAATTTCGTTTATTTTGGTACAGAATTACAGAAATTTTTCTCATTTTGTGGCAAGAAGCCAGAAATTTTTTATAATTTGGGGCATAAAGGCACAAATTTTTCTTATTTTTGGGAAATATTGCAGAAATTTCATTTATTTCAGGGCAAAAAGCAGAAATTTCTTTTATTATGGTACAAAATTGAAGAAATTTTTCTTATTTTGGAACAAAAAGGCAGAAATTCCCCATATTTTGGGGCAAAAAGGCAGAAATTCCCCTTATTTTGGGGCAAAATTGCAGAAATTTCTTTTATTTTGGTACAAAATTGCAGAAAATTTTCTTATTTTGGGGCAAAAAGGCAGAAATTCCCCTTATTTTGAGGTAAAAAGGATGAAATTCCCCTTATTTTAGGGAAAAAAAGGAAGAAATTTCCCTAATTTTGGGGCAAAAAGCAGACATTTCCTTTATTTGGGGAAAAATTTTAGAAATTTCACTTATTTCAGGGCAAAAAGTCAGAATTTTTCCTTATTTTGAGGCAAAAAGACAGAAATTCCGTTTATTTTTGGGGAAAAGGCAGAAATTGCACTTATTTTGTGTCAAAAAGGCGGAAAATCTACTTATTTTGGGGAAAAAAATGAAGAAATTTCCCTTTTTTATGGCAAAAAGGTATACATTCCCTTTATTTCGGGCAAAAAGGCAGAAATTCCCTGTATTTTGGAGCAAAATTGCAGAAATTCCCCTTATTTTTGGCCAAAAGTAAGAAATTCCATTTATTTGGGGTCAAACTGCAGAAATTTCACTTATTTCGCGGCAAAATGGCAGAAATTCCTCTTATTTTCGGCGAAAAAGGCAGAAAATCCCCGTATTTTGGAGCAAACTTGCAGTAATTCACCTAATTTTGGGGTAAAAAATGCAGTAGTTTTCTTTATTTTGGGGCAAAACAGCAGAAATTTCCCTTAATTCGGGGCTTAAGGCAGAAATTCCCCTTATTTTAGGGCAAAATTGCAGAAATTTCCCTTATTTGTGGGCAAAAAACAGGAATTCCCCTTATTTTGGGACAAAATTGCAGAAATTTCCCTTATTATGGGGAAAAATTGCCGAAATTTCCCTTATTTTAGGGCAAAATTGCAGAAATTTCACTTATTTCAGAGAAAAAAAGCAAAATTTTTTCTTATTTTGGGGCAAAAAGGCAGAAATTCGCCTTATTTTGGGGCAAAAAGGCAGAAATTCACCTTATTTTGGAGCAAAATTGCAGAAATTCCCCTAATATTGGGGCAAAAATGCAGAAATTTCTTTTATTTGGGCAAAAAAGGCAGAAGTTCCCCTTATTTTCAGGCAAAAAGGCAGAAATTCCCCGTATTTTGAAGCAAAATTTTAGAAACTCCCCTAATTTTGGGGCAAAAAGGCAGAAATTTCCTTTATTTTGGGCAAAAATACAGAAATTCATTTTATTAGGGGGAAAATTCAGAAATTTCCTTTATTTTGGGGCAAAATTGAAGAAATTTCCCTTATTTTGGAGCAAAATTGCAGAAATTTCCCTTATTTTGTGGCAAAATTTTAGAAATTTCTTTTATTTTGGTACAGAATTGCAGAAATTTTTCTTATTTTGTGGCAAGAAGGCAGAAATTTTCCATATTTTGGGGGGAAAAACGCACAAATTTTTCTTATTTTTGGGCAAAATTGCAGAAATTTCATTTATTTCAGGGCAAAAAGCAGAAATT
The DNA here is from genome assembly GCF_963924665.1 of Micromys minutus. Taxonomy (NCBI): domain Eukaryota; kingdom Metazoa; phylum Chordata; class Mammalia; order Rodentia; family Muridae; genus Micromys; species Micromys minutus. Next base: position 29,662,884 of record NC_137963.1, read on the forward strand.
TCTTTTATTATGATACAAAATTTTAAAAATTTCCTTATTTTGGAACAAAAAGGCAGAAATTCCCCATATTTTGGGGCAAAGGCAGAAATTCCTCTTATTTTGTGGTAAAATGCAGAAATTCTGATTATTTAGAGGTAAAATACAGAAATTCCCCTAATATTGGGGAAAAATGCAGAAATTCCCTTTATTTGGGGGCTAAAAGGCAGATATTTTCGGTATTTTGAAGCAAAATTGAAAAAATTCTCATAATTTTCAGGCAAAAAGGCAGAAATTCTCCTTATTTTGGGGCAAAAAGACAGAAAATCTCCTTTTTTCGGGGGCAAAATGTCAGAAATTTCCCTTATTTTCGGGCAAAATTGCAGAAATTTTTCTTATTTTGAAGCAAAATTGCAGAAATTTCCCTTATTTTGGGGTCAAAATTGCAGAAATTTCACTTATTTCAAAGAAAAAAGGCAGAAATTTCTCTTATTTTGGGGCAAAAAGCAGTAATTTCTTTTATTTTGGTACAAAATTGCAGAAAATTTTCTTATTTTGGGGCAAAAAGGCAGAAATTCTGCTTTATTTGAGGTAAAAAGGATGAAATTCCCCTTATTTTGAGGTTAAAAAGCCAGAAATTTCCCTCATTTTGGGGCAAAAAGCAGACATTTCCCTTATCTGGGGAAAAATTTTAGAAATTTCACTTATTTCAGGGCAAAAAGTCAGAAATTCCCCTTTTTTGGGGCAAAAAGACAAAAAATCCGTTTATTTTTGGGGGAAAGGCAGAAATTGCTCTTATTTTCAGTCAAAAAGGCAGAAAATCCCGTTATTTTGAGGAAAAAATGAAGAAATTTCCTTTTTTTATGGCAAAAAGGTATACATTCCTTTATTTCGGGCAAAAAGGCAGAAATTCCCTGTATTTTGGAGCAAAATTGCAGAAATTCCCCTAATTTTTGACAAAAAGGCAGAAATTCCATTTATTTGGGGTCAAACTGCAGAAATTTCACTTATTTCGTGGCAAAATGGCAGAAATTCCCCTTATTTTCGGCGAAAAAGGCAGAAAATCCTCGTATTTTGGAGCAAAATTGCAGTAATTCACCTAATTTTGGGTAAAAAATGCAGTAGTTTTCTTTATTTTGGGGCAAAACGGCAGAAATTTTCTTTAATTCGGGGCTTAAGGCAGAAATTCCTTTTATTTTAGGGCAAAATTGCAGAAATTTCCCTTATTTGTGGGCAAAAAACCGGAATTTCCCTTAGTTTAGGGAAAAATTGCAGAAATTTCCCTTATTATAAGGAAAAATTGCAGAAATTTCCCTTATTTTAGGGCAAAATTGCAGAAATTTCACTTATTTCAGAGAAAAAAAAGCAAAAATTTTTCTTATTTTGGGGCAAAAAGGCAGAAATTCGCCTTATTTTGGGGCAAAAAAGGCAGAAATTCACCTAATTTTGGAGCAAAATTGCAGAAATTCCCCTAATATTGGGAAAAAATGCAGAAATTTCTTTTATTTGGGCCAAAAAAGCAGAAGTTCCCCTTATTTTCAGGCAAAAAGGCAGAAATTGCCCGTATTTTGAAGCAAAATTTTAGAAACTCCCCTAATTTTGGGGCAAAAAGGCAGAAATTTTCTTTATTTTGGGACAAAAATACAGAACTTCATTTTATTATGGGGCAAAATTAAGAAATTCCCCTTATGTTGGGGCAAAATTGAAGAAATTTCCCTTATTTTGGAGCAAAATTGCAGAAATTTCTCTTATTTTGTGGCAAAATTGTAGAAATTTCTTTTATTTTGGTACAGAATTGCAGAAACTTTTCTTATTTTGTGGCAAGAACGCAGAAATTTTCCATATTTTGGGGCAAAAAGACACAAATTTTTCTTATTTTTGGGCAAAATTGCAGAAATTTCATTTATTTCAGGGCAAAAAGCAGAAATTTCTTTTATTATGGTACAAAATTGAAGAAATTTTCCTTATTTTGGAACAAAAAGGCAGAAATTCCCCATATTTTGGGGCAAAGGTAGAAATTCCTCTTATTTTGAGGTAAACTGCAGAAATTCTGCTTATTTTGAGGTAAAATGCAGAAATTGCCCTAATATTGGGGGAAAATGCAGAAATTCCCTTTATTTGGGGGCTAAAAGGCAGATATTTTCCGTATATTGAAGCAAAATTGAAGAAATTCTCATAATTTTCGGGCAAAAGGCAGAAATTCTCCTTATTTTGGGGCAAAAAGACAGAAAATCTCCTTTTTTCGGGGGCAAAAAGTCAGAAATTTCCCTTATTTTAAGGCAAAATTGCAGAAATTTCCCTTATTTTGGAGCAAAATTGCAGAAATTTCCCTTATTTTGGGGCAAAAAACCGGAATTCCCCTTAGTTTGGGGAAAAATTGCAGAAATTTCCCTTATTATAAGGAAAAATTACAGAAATTCCCCTTATTTTAGGGCAAAATTGCAGAAATTTCCCTTATTTGTGGGCAAAAAACAGGAATTCCCCTTAGTTTGGGGAAAAATTGCAGAAATTTCCCTTATTATAAGGAAAAATTGCAGAAATTTCCCTTATTTTAGGGCAAAATTGCAGAAATTTCACTTATTTCAGAGAAAAAAAAGCAAAAATTTTTCTTATTTTGGGGCAAAAAGGCAGAAATTCGCCTTATTTTGGGGCAAAAAAGGCAGAAATTCACCTAATTTTGGAGCAAAATTGCAGAAATTCCCCTAATATTGGGGCAAAAATGCAGAAATTTCCTTTATTTGGGCCAAAAAAGCAGAAGTTCCCCTTATTTTCAGGCAAAAAGGCAGAAATTCCCCGTATTTTGAAGCAAAATTTTAGAAACTCCCCTAATTTTGGGGCAAAAAGGCAGAAATTTTCTTTATTTTGGGACAAAAATACAGAACTTCATTTTATTATGGGGCAAAATTAAGAAATTCCCCTTATTTTGAGGCAAAATTGAAGAAATTTCTCTTATTTTGGAGCAAAATTGCAGAAATTTCTCTTATTTTGTGGCAAAATTGTAGAAATTTCTTTTATTTTGGTACAGAATTGCAGAAACTTTTCTTATTTTGTGGCAAGAACGCAGAAATTTTCCATATTTTGGGGCAAAAAGACACAAATTTTCCTTATTTTCGGGTAAAATTGCAGAAATTTCATTCATTTCAGGGCAAAAAGCAGAAATTTCTTTTATTATGGTACAAAATTGAAGAAATTTTCCTTATTTTGGAACAAAAAGGCAGAAATTCCCCATATTTTGGGGCAAAGGTAGAAATTCCTCTTATTTTGAGGTAAAATGCAGAAATTCTGCTTATTTTGAGGTAAAATGCAGAAATTCCCCTAATATTGGGGGAAAATGCAGAAATTCCCTTTATTTGGGGGCTAAAAGGCAGATATTTTCCGTATATTGAAGCAAAATTGAAGAAATTCTCATAATTTTCGGGCAAAAGGCAGAAATTCTCCTTATTTTGGGGCAAAAAGACAGAAAATCTCCTTTTTTCGGGGGCAAAAAGTCAGAAATTTCCCTTATTTTAAGGCAAAATTGCAGAAATTTCCCTTATTTTGGAGCAAAATTGCAGAAATTTCCCTTATTTTGGGGCAAAATTGCAGAAATTTCACTTATTTCAGGGAAAAAAGGCAGAAATTTCTTTTATTTAGAGGCCAAAAAGCAGTAATTTCTTTTATTTTGGTACAAAATTGCAGAAATTTTTCTTATTTTGGGGCAAAAAGGCAAAAATTCTCCTTATTTTGAGGTAAAAAAGGATGAAATTCCCCTTATTTTGGGGCAAAAAGGCTGAAATTCCCCTTATTTTGGAACAAAAAGCAGACATTTCCCTTATTTTGGGGAAAAATTTTAGAAATTTCACTTATTTCAGGGCAAAAAGTCAGAAATTCCCCTTATTTTGGGGCAAAAAGACAGAAATTCCGTTTATTTTTGGGGAAAAGGCAGAAATTGCACTTATGTTGAGTCAAAAAGGAGGAAAATCCCCTTATTTTGGGGGAAAAATGAAGAAACTTTCCTTTTTTATGGCAAAAAGTTATACATTCCCTTTATTTTTGGGCAAAAAGGCAGAAATTCCCTGTATTTTGGAGCAAAATTGCAGAAAATCCCCTAATTTTGGGCAAAAAGGCAGAAATTCCATTTATTTGGGGTAAAACTGCAGAAATTTCACTTATTTAAAGGCAAAATAGCTGAAATTCCCCTTATTTTCGGCAAAAAAGGCAGAAAATCCCCGTATTTTTGAGCAAAATTGCAGTAATTAACCTAATTTTAGGGTAAAAAATGCAGTAATTTTCTTTATTTGGGCCAAAAAACAGATGTTTCCCTTATTTTCGGGCAAAAAGGCAGAAATTCCCCGTATTTTGAGGCAAAATTTTAGAAACTCCCCTAATTTTGGGGCAAAAAGGCAGAAATTTCATTTATTTCAGGGCAAAAAGCAAAAATTTCTTTTATTATGGTACACAATTTTAAAAATTTCCTTTTTTTGGAACAAAAAGGCAGAAATTCCCCATATTTTGGGGCAAAGGCAGAAATTCCTCTTATTTTGTGGTAAAATGCAGAAATTCTGATTATTTAGAGGTAAAATACAGAAATTCCCCTAATATTGGGGAAAAATGCAGAAATTCCCTTTATCTGGGGGCTAAAAGGCAGATATTTTCGGTATTTTGAAGCAAAATTGAAGAAATTCTCATAATTTTCTGGCAAAAAGGCAGAAATTCTTTTTATTTTGGGGCAAAAAGACAGAAAATCTTCTTTTTTCGAGGGCAAAATGTCAGAAATTTCCCTTATTTTGGGGCAAAATTGCAGAAATTTTCCTTATTTTGAAGCAAAATTGCAGAAATTTCCCTTATTTTTGGGGCAAAATTGCAGAAATTTAACTTATTTCAAAGAAAAAAGGCAGAAATTTCTCTTATTTTGGGGCAAAAAGCAGTAATTTCTTTTATTTTGGTACAAAATTGCAGAAAATTTTCTTATTTTGGGGCAAAAAGGCAGAAATTCCGCTTTATTTGAGGTAAAAAGAATGAAATTCCCTTTATTTTGAGGTTAAAAAGGCAGAAATTTCCCTTATTGTGGCGCAAAAAGCAGACATTTCTCTTATTTGGGGAAAAATTTTAGAAATTTCACTTATTTCAGGGCAAAAAGTCAGAAATTCTTTTTTTTTTGGGACAAAAAGACAGAAAATCCGTTTATTTTGGGGGGAAAGGCAGAAATTGCTCTTATTTTGAGTCAAAAAGGCGGAAAATCCCGTTATTTTGGGGAAAAAATGAAGAAATTTTCCTTTTTTATGGCAAAAAGGTATACATTCCCTTTATTTCGGGCAAAAAGGCAGAAATTCCCTGTATTTTGGAGCAAAGTTGCAGAAATTCCCCTAATTTTTGAGAAAAAGGCAGAAATTCCATTTATTTGGGGTCAAACTACAGAAATTTCACTTATTTCGTGGCAAAATGGCAGAAATTCCCCTTATTTTCGGCGAAAAAGGCAGAAAATCCTCGTATTTTGGAGCAAAATTGCAGTAATTCACCTAATTTTGGGGTAAAAATGCAGTAGTTTTCTTTATTTTGGGGCAAAACGGCAGAAATTTCCCTTAATTCGGGGCTTAAGGCAGAAATTCCCCTTATTTTAGGGCAAAATTGCAGAAATTTCCCTTATTTGTGGGCAAAAAACAGGAATTCCCCTTATTTTGGGGCAAAATTGCAGAAATTTCCCTTATTATAAGAAAAAATTGCAGAAATTTCCCTTATTTTAGGGCAAAATTGCAGAAATTTCACTTATTTCAGAAAAAAAAAAAGCAAAAATTTTTCTTATTTTGGGGCAAAAAGGCAGAAATTCGCCTTATTTTGGGGAAAAAGACAGAAAATCTTCTTTTTTCGGGGGCAAAAAGTCAGAAATTTTCCTTATTTTAAGGCAAAATTGCAGAAATTTCCCTTATTTTGGAGCAAAATTGCAGAAATTTCCCTTATTTTGGGGCAAAATTGCAGAAATTTCACTTATTTCAGGAAAAAAAGGCAGAAATTTCTCTTATTTAGGGGCCAAAAAGCAGTAATTTCTTTTATTTTGGTACAAAATTGCAGAAATTTTTCTCATTTTGGGGCAAAAAGGCAAAAATTCCCCTTATTTTGAGGTAAAAACGGATGAAATTCCCCTTATTTTGGGGCAAAAAGGCTGAAATTCCCCTTATTTTGGGGCAAAAAGCAGACATTTCCCTTATTTTGGGGAAAAATTTTAGAAATTTCACTTATTTCAGGGCAAAAAGTCAGAAATTCCCCTTATTTTGAGGCAAAAAGACAGAAATTCCGTTTATTTTTGGGGAAAATGCAGAAATTGCACTTATGTTGAGTCAAAAAGCAGGAAAATCCCCTTATTTTGGGGGAAAAATGAAGAAATTTCCTTTTTTTATGGCAAAAAGTTATACATTCCCTTTATTTTTGGGCAAAAAAGGCAGAAATTCCCTGTATTTTGGAGCAAAATTGCAGAAAATCCCCTAATTTTGGGCAAAAAGGCAGAAATTCCATTTATTTGGGGTAAAACTGCAGAAATTTCACTTATTTCGAGGCAAAATAGCTGAAATTCCCCTTATTTTCGGCAAAAAAAGGCAGAAAATCCTCGTATTTTGTAGCAAAATTGCAGTAATTCACCTAATTTTAGGGTAAAAAATGCAGTAATTTTCTTTATTTGGGCCAAAAAAGAGAAGTTTCCCTTATTTTCTGGCAAAAAGGCAGAAATTCCCCGTATTTTGAAGCAAAATTTTAGAAACTCCCCTAATTTTGGGGCAAAAAGGCAGAAATTTTCTTTATTTTGGGACAAAAATACAGAACTTCATTTTATTATGGGGCAAAATTAAGAAATTCCCCTTATTTTAGGGCAAAATTGAAGAAATTTCCCTTATTTTGGAGCAAAATTGCAGAAATTTCCCTTATTTTGTGGCAAAATTGTAGAAATTTCTTTTATTTTGGTACAGAATTGCAGAAATTTTTTTTATTTTGTGGCAAGAAGGCAGAAATTTTCCAAAATTTGGGGCAAAAAGGCACAAATTTTTCTTATTTTCGGGCAAAATTGCAGAAATTTCATTTATTTCAGGGCAAAAAGCAGAAATTTCTTTTATTGTGGTACAAAATTGAAGAAATTTTCCTTATTTTGGAACAAAAAGGCACAAATTCCCCATATTTTGGGGCAAAGGTAAAAATTCCTCTTATTTTGAGGTAAAATGCAGAAATTCTGCTTATTTTGAGGTAAAATGCAGAAATTCCCCTAATATTGGGGGAAAATGCTGAAATTCCCTTTATTTGGGGGCTAAAAGGCAGATATTTTACGTATATTGAAGCAAAATTGAAGAAATTCTCATAATTTTCGGGCAAAAAGGCAGAAATTCTCCTTATTTTGGGGCAAAAAGACAGAAAATCTCCTTTTTTCGGGGGCAAAAAGTCAGAAATTTCCCTTATTTTAAGGCAAAATTGCAGAAATTTCCCTTATTTTGGAGCAAAATTGCAGAAATTTCCCTTATTTTGGGGCAAAATTGCAGAAATTTCACTTATTTCAGAGGAAAAAGGCAGAAATTTCTCTTATTTAGGGGCCAAAAAGCAGTAATTTCTTTTATTTTGGTACAAAATTGCAGAAATTTTTCTTATTTTGGGGCAAAAAGGCAAAAATTCTTCTTATTTTGAGGTAAAAAGGATGAAATTCCCCTTATTTTGGGGCAAAAAGGCTGAAATTCCCCTTATTGTGGGGCAAAAAGCAGACATTTCCCTTATTTTGGGGAAAAATTTTAGAAATTTCACTTATTTCAGGGCAAAAAGTCAGAAATTCCCCTTATTTTGGGGCAAAAAGACAGAAATTCCGTTTATTTTTGGGGAAAAGGCAGAAATTGCACTTATGTTGAGTCAAAAAGCAGGAAAATCCCCTTATTTTGGAGGAAAAATGAAGAAATTTCCTTTTTTTATGGCAAAAAGTTATACATTCCCTTTATTTTTGGGCAAAAAAGGCAGAAATTCCCTGTATTTTGGAGCAAAATTGCAGAAAATCCCCTAATTTTGGGCAAAAAGGCAGAAATTCCATTTATTTGGGGTAAAACTGCAGAAATTTCACTTATTTCGAGGCAAAATAGCTGAAATTCCCCTTATTTTCGGCAAAAAAAGGCAGAAAATCCCCATATTTTGTAGCAAAATTGCAGTAATTCACCTAATTTTAGGGTAAAAAATGCAGTAATTTTCTTTATTTGGGCCAAAAAAGAGAAGTTTCCCTTATTTTCTGGCAAAAAGGCAGAAATTCCCCATATTTTGAAGCAAAATTTTAGAAACTCCCCTAATTTTGGGGCAAAAAGGCAGAAATTTTCTTTATTTTGGGACAAAAATACAGAACTTCATTTTATTATGGGGCAAAATTAAGAAATTCCCCTTATTTTAGGGCAAAATTGAAGAAATTTCCCTTATTTTGGAGCAAAATTGCAGAAATTTCCCTTATTTTGTGGCAAAATTGTAGAAATTTCTTTTATTTTGGTACAGAATTGCAGAAATTATTTTTATTTTGTGGCAAGAAGGCAGAAATTTTCCAAAATTTGGGGCAAAAAGGCACAAATTTTTCTTATTTTCGGGCAAAATAGCAGAAATTTCATTTATTTCAGGGCAAAAAGCAGAAATTTCTTTTATTATGGTACAAAATTGAAGAAATTTTCCTTATTTTGGAACAAAAAGGCAGAAATTCCCCATATTTTGGGGCAAAGGTAAAAATTCCTCTTATTTTGAGGTAAAATGCAGAAATTCTGCTTATTTTGAGGTAAAATGCAGAAATTCCCCTAATATTGGGGGAAAATGCTGAAATTCCCTTTATTTGGGGGCTAAAAGGCAGATATTTTACGTATATTGAAGCAAAATTGAAGAAATTCTCATAATTTTCGGGCAAAAAGGCAGAAATTCTCCTTATTTTGGGGCAAAAAGACAGAAAATCTCCTTTTTTCGGGGGCAAAAAGTCAGAAATTTCCCTTATTTTAAGGCAAAATTGCAGAAATTTCCCTTATTTTGGAGCAAAATTGCAGAAATTTCCCTTATTTTGGGGCAAAATTGCAGAAATTTCACTTATTTCAGAGGAAAAAGGCAGAAATTTCTCTTATTTAGGGGCCAAAAAGCAGTAATTTCTTTTATTTTGGTACAAAATTGCAGAAATTTTTCTTATTTTGGGGCAAAAAGGCAAAAATTCTTCTTATTTTGAGGTAAAAAGGATGAAATTCCCCTTATTTTGGGGCAAAAAGGCTGAAATTCCCCTTATTGTGGGGCAAAAAGCAGACATTTCCCTTATTTTGGGGAAAAATTTTAGAAATTTCACTTATTTCAGGGCAAAAAGTCAGAAATTCCCCTTATTTTGGGGCAAAAAGACAGAAATTCCGTTTATTTTTGGGGAAAAGGCAGAAATTGCACTTATGTTGAGTCAAAAAGGAGGAAAATCCCCTTATTTTGGGGAAAAAATGAAGAAATTTCCTTTTTTTATGGCAAAAAGTTATACATTCCCTTTATTTTTGGGCAAAAAGGCAGAAATTCCCTGTATTTTGGAGCAAAATTGCAGAAAATCCCCTAATTTTGGGCAAAAAGGCAGAAATTCCATTTATTTGGGGTAAAACTGCAGAAATTTCACTTATTTCGAGGCAAAATAGCTGAAATTCCCCTTATTTTCGGCAAAAAAGTCAGAAAATCCCCGTATTTTGGAGCAAAATTGCAGTAATTCACCTAATTTTAGGGTAAAAAATGCAGTAATTTTCTTTATTTGGGCCAAAAAACAGAAGTTTCCCTTATTTTCAGGCAAAAAGGCATAAATTCCTTGTATTTTGAAGCAAAATTTTAGAAACTCCCCAAATTTTGGGGCAAAAAGGCAGAAATTTCCTTTATTTTGGGTAAAAGTACAGAAATTCATTTTATTAGGGGAAAAATTCAGAAATTCCCCTTATTTTGGGGCAAAATTGAAGAAATTTCCCTTATTTTGGAGCAAAATTGCAGAAATTTCCCTTATTTTGTGGCAAATTTTAGAAATTTCTTTTATTTTGGTACAGAATTGCAGAAATTTTTCTTATTTTGTGGCAAGAAGGCAGAAATTTTCCATATTTTGGGGGAAAAAAGGAACAAATTTTTCTTATTTTCGGGCAAAATTGCAAAAATTTCATTTATTTCAGGGCAAAAAGCAGAAATTTCTTTTATTATGGTACACAATTTTAAAAATTTCCTTATTTTGGAACAAAAAGGCAGAAATTCCTCATATTTTGGGGCAAAGGCAGAAATTCCTTTTATTTTGAGGTAAAATGCAGAAATTCTGATTAGTTAGAGGTAAAATACAGAAATTCCCCTAATATTGGGGAAAAATGCAGAAATTCCCTTTATTTGGGGGCTAAAAGGCAGATATTTTCGGTATTTTGAAGCAAAATTGAAGAAATTCTCATAATTTTCTGGCAAAAAGGCAGAAATTCTCCTTATTTTGCGGCAAAAAGACAGAAAATCTCCTTTTGTCGGGGGCAAAATGTCAGAAATTTCCCTTATTTTGGGGCAAAATTGCAGAAATTTTCCTTATTTTGAAGCAAAATTGCAGAAATTTCCCTTATTTTGGGGCAAAATTGCAGAAATTTCACTTATTTCAAAGAAAAAAGGCAGAAATTTCTCTTATTTTGGGGCAAAAAGCAGTAATTTCTTTTATTTTGGTACAAAATTGCAGAAAATTTTCTTATTTTGGAGCAAAAAGGCAGAAATTCCGCTTTATTTGAGGTAAAAAGGATGAAATTCTCCTTATTTTGAAGTTATAAAGGCAGAAATTTCCCTCATTTTGGGGCAAAAAGCAGACATTTCCCTTATTTGGGGAAAAATTTTAGAAATTTCACTTATTTCAGGGCAAAAAGTCAGAAATTCCCCTTATTTTGGGGCAAAAAGACAGAAAATCCATTTATTTTGGGCGGAAAGGCAGAAATTGCTCTTATTTTGAGTCAAAAAGGCGGAAAATCCCGTTATTTTGGGGAAAAAATGAAGAAATTTCCCTTTTATATGGCAAAAAGGTATACATTCCCTTTATTTCGGGCAAAAAGGCAGAAATTCCCTGTATTTTGGAGCAAAATTGCAGAAATTCCCCTAATTTTTGGCAAAAAGGCAGAAATTCCATTTATTTGGGGTCAAACTGCAGAAATTTCACTTATTTCGTGGCAAAATGGCAGAAATTCCCCTTATTTTCGGCGAAAAAGGCAGAAAATCCTCGTATTTTGGAGCAAAATTGCAGTAATTCACCTAATTTTGGGGTAAAAAATGCAGTAGTTTTCTTTATTTTGGGGCAAAACGGCAGAAATTTTCTTTAATTCGGGGCTTAAGGCAGAAATTCCCCTTATTTTAGGGCAAAATTGCAGAAATTTCCCTTATTTGTGGACAAAAAACAGGAATTCCCCTTATTTTGGGGCAAAATTGCAGAAATTTCCCTTAGTATAAGGAAAAATTGCAGAAATTTCCCTTATTTTAGGGCAAAATTGCAGAAATTTCACTTATTTCAGAGAAAAAAAAGTAAAAAATTTTCTTATTTTGGGGCAAAAAGGCAGAAATTCGCCTTATTTCGGGGCAAAAAGGCAGAAATTCACCTAATTTTGGAGCAAAATTGCAGAAATTCCCCTAATATTGGGGCAAAAATGCAGAAATTTTCTTTATTTTGGTACAGAATTGCAGAAATTTTTCTTATTTTGTGGCAAGAAGGCAGAAATTTTCCATATTTTGGGGCAAAAGGGCACAAATTTTTCTTATTTTCGGGCAAAATTGCAGAAATTTCATTTATTTCAGGGCAAAAAGCAGAAATTTCTTTTATTATGGTACAAAATTGAAGAAATTTTCCTTATTTTGGAACAAAAAGGCAGAAATTCCCCATATTTTGGGGCAAAGGTAGAAATTCCTCTTATTTTGAGGTAAAATGCAGAAATTCTGCTTATTTAGAGGTAAAATGCAGAAATTCCCCTAATATTGGGGGGAAATGCAGAAATTCCCTTTATTTGGGGGCTAAAAGGCAGATATTTTACGTATATTGAAGCAAAATTGAAGAAATTCTCATAATTTTCGGGCAAAAAGGCAGAAATTCTCCTTATTTTGGGGCAAAAAGACAGAAAATCTCCTTTTTTCGGGGGCAAAAAGTCAGGAATTTCCCTTATTTTAAGGCAAAATTGCAGAAATTTCCCTTATTTTGGAGCAAAATTGCAGAAATTTCCCTTATTTTGGGGCAAAATTGCAGAAATTTCACTTATTTCAGAGGAAAAAGGCAGAAATTTCTCTTATTTAGGGGCCAAAAAGCAGTAATTTCTTTTATTTTGGTACAAAATTGCAGAAATTTTTCTTATTTTGGGGCAAAAAGGCAAAAATTCTTCTTATTTTGAGGTAAAAAGGATGAAATTCCCCTTATTTTGGGGCAAAAAGGCTGAAATTCCCCTTATTGTGGGGCAAAAAGCAGACATTTCCCTTATTTTGGGGAAAAATTTTAGAAATTTCACTTATTTCAGGGCAAAAAGTCAGAAATTCCCCTTATTTTGGGGCAAAAAGACAGAAATTCCGTTTATTTTTGGGGAAAAGGCAGAAATTGCACTTATGTTGAGTCAAAAAGGAGGAAAATCCCCTTATTTTGGGGAAAAAATGAAGAAATTTCCTTTTTTTATGGCAAAAAGTTATACATTCCCTTTATTTTTGGGCAAAAAGGCAGAAATTCCCTGTATTTTGGAGCAAAATTGCAGAAAATCCCCTAATTTTGGGCAAAAAGGCAGAAATTCCATTTATTTGGGGTAAAACTGCAGAAATTTCACTTATTTCGAGGCAAAATAGCTGAAATTCCCCTTATTTTCGGCAAAAAAGTCAGAAAATCCCCGTATTTTGGAGCAAAATTGCAGTAATTCACCTAATTTTAGGGTAAAAAATGCAGTAATTTTCTTTATTTGGGCCAAAAAACAGAAGTTTCCCTTATTTTCGGGCAAAAAGGCATAAATTCCTTGTATTTTGAAGCAAAATTTTAGAAACTCCCCAAATTTTGGGGCAAAAAGGCAGAAATTTCCTTTATTTTGGGTAAAAATACAGAAATTCATTTTATTAGGGGAAAAATTCAGAAATTCCCCTTATTTTGGGGCAAAATTGAAGAAATTTCCCTTATTTTGGAGCAAAATTGCAGAAATTTCCCTTATTTTGTGGCAAATTTTAGAAATTTCTTTTATTTTGGTACAGAATTGCAGAAATTTTTCTTATTTTGTGGCAAGAAGGCAGAAATTTTCCATATTTTGGGGGAAAAAAGGAACAAATTTTTCTTATTTTCGGGCAAAATTGCAGAAATTTCATTTATTTCAGGGCAAAAAGCAGAAATTTCTTTTATTATGGTACACAATTTTAAAAATTTCCTTATTTTGGAACAAAAAGGCAGAAATTCCTCATATTTTGGGGCAAAGGCAGAAATTCCTTTTATTTTGAGGTAAAATGCAGAAATTCTGATTAGTTAGAGGTAAAATACAGAAATTCCCCTAATATTGGGGAAAAATGCAGAAATTCCCTTTATTTGGGGGCTAAAAGGCAGATATTTTCGGTATTTTGAAGCAAAATTGAAGAAATTCTCATAATTTTCTGGCAAAAAGGCAGAAATTCTCCTTATTTTGCGGCAAAAAGACAGAAAATCTCCTTTTGTCGGGGGCAAAATGTCAGAAATTTCCCTTATTTTGGGGCAAAATTGCAGAAATTTTCCTTATTTTGAAGCAAAATTGCAGAAATTTCCCTTATTTTGGGGCAAAATTGCAGAAATTTCACTTATTTCAAAGAAAAAAGGCAGAAATTTCTCTTATTTTGGGGCAAAAAGCAGTAATTTCTTTTATTTTGGTACAAAATTGCAGAAAATTTTCTTATTTTGGAGCAAAAAGGCAGAAATTCCGCTTTATTTGAGGTAAAAAGGATGAAATTCTCCTTATTTTGAAGTTATAAAGGCAGAAATTTCCCTCATTTTGGGGCAAAAAGCAGACATTTCCCTTATTTGGGGAAAAATTTTAGAAATTTCACTTATTTCAGGGCAAAAAGTCAGAAATTCCCCTTATTTTGGGGCAAAAAGACAGAAAATCCGTTTATTTTGGGCGGAAAGGCAGAAATTGCTCTTATTTTGAGTCAAAAAGGCGGAAAATCCCGTTATTTTGGGGAAAAAATGAAGAAATTTCCCTTTTATATGGCAAAAATGTATACATTCCCTTTATTTCGGGCAAAAAGGCAGAAATTCCCTGTATTTTGGAGCAAAATTGCAGAAATTCCCCTAATTTTTGGCAAAAAGGCAGAAATTCCATTTATTTGGGGTCAAACTGCAGAAATTTCACTTATTTCGTGGCAAAATGGCAGAAATTCCCCTTATTTTCGGCGAAAAAGGCAGAAAATCCTCGTATTTTGGAGCAAAATTGCAGTAATTCACCTAATTTTGGGGTAAAAAATGCAGTAGTTTTCTTTATTTTGGGGCAAAACGGCAGAAATTTCCTTTAATTCGGGGCTTAAGGCAGAAATTCCCCTTATTTTAGGGCAAAATTGCAGAAATTTCCCTTATTTGTGGACAAAAAACAGGAATTCCCCTTATTTTGGGGCAAAATTGCAGAAATTTCCCTTAGTATAAGGAAAAATTGCAGAAATTTCCCTTATTTTAGGGCAAAATTGCAGAAATTTCACTTATTTCAGAGAAAAAAAAGTAAAAAATTTTCTTATTTTGGGGCAAAAAGGCAGAAATTCGCCTTATTTCGGGGCAAAAAGGCAGAAATTCACCTAATTTTGGAGCAAAATTGCAGAAATTCCCCTAATATTGGGGCAAAAATGCAGAAATTTCCTTTATTTTGGTACAGAATTGCAGAAATTTTTCTTATTTTGTGGCAAGAAGGCAGAAATTTTCCATATTTTGGGGCAAAAGGGCACAAATTTTTCTTATTTTCGGGCAAAATTGCAGAAATTTCATTTATTTCAGGGCAAAAAGCAGAAATTTCTTTTATTATGGTACAAAATTGAAGAAATTTTCCTTATTTTAGAACAAAAAGGCAGAAATTCCCCATATTTTGGGGCAAAGGTAGAAATTCCTCTTATTTTGAGGTAAAATGCAGAAATTCTGCTTATTTAGAGGTAAAATGCAGAAATTCCCCTAATATTGGGGGAAAATGCAGAAATTCCCTTTATTTGGGGGCTAAAAGGCAGATATTTTACGTATATTGAAGCAAAATTGAAGAAATTCTCATAATTTTCGGGCAAAAAGGCAGAAATTCTCCTTATTTTGGGGCAAAAAGACAGAAAATCTCCTTTTTTCGGGGGCAAAAAGTGAGAAATTTCCCTTATTTTAAGGCAAAATTGCAGAAATTTCCCTTATTTTGGAGCAAAATTGCAGAAATTTCCCTTATTTTGGGGCAAAATTGCAGATATTTCACTTATTTCAGAGGAAAAAGGCAGAAATTTCTCTTATTTAGGGGCCAAAAAGCAGTAATTTCTTTTATTTTGGTACAAAATTGCAGAAATTTTTCTTATTTTGGGGCAAAAAGGCAAAAATTCTTCTTATTTTGAGGTAAAAATGATGAAATTCCCCTTATTTTGGGGCAAAAAGGCTGAAATTCCTATTATTGTGGGGCAAAAAGCAGACATTTCCCTTATTTTGGGGAAAAATTTTAGAAATTTCACTTATTTCAGGGCAAAAAGTCAGAAATTCCCCTTATTTTGGGGCAAAAAGACAGAAATTTCGTTTATTTTTGGGGAAAAGGCAGAAATTGCACTTATGTTGAGTCAAAAAGGAGGAAAATCCCCTTATTTTGGGGAAAAAATGAAGAAATTTCCTTTTTTTATGGCAAAAAGTTATACATTCCCTTTATTTTTGGGCAAAAAGGCAGAAATTCCCTGTATTTTGGAGCAAAATTGCAGAAAATCCCCTAATTTTGGGCAAAAAGGCAGAAATTCCATTTATTTGGGGTAAAACTGCAGAAATTTCACTTATTTCGAGGCAAAATAGCTGAAATTCCCCTTATTTTCGGCAAAAAAGTCAGAAAATCCCCGTATTTTGGAGCAAAATTGCAGTAATTCACCTAATTTTAGGGTAAAAAATGCAGTAATTTTCTTTATTTGGGCCAAAAAACAGAAGTTTCCCTTATTTTCGGGCAAAAAGGCAGAAATTCCTTGTATTTTGATGCAAAATTTTAGAAACTCCCCAAATTTTGGGGCAAAAAGGCAGAAATTTCCTTTATTTTGGGTAAAAATACAGAAATTCATTTTATTAGGGGAAAAATTCAGAAATTCCCCTTATTTTGGGGCAAAATTGAAGAAATTTCCCTTATTTTGGAGCAAAATTGCAGAAATTTCCCTTATTTTGTGGCAAATTTTAGAAATTTCTTTTATTTTGGTACAGAATTGCAGAAATTTTTCTTATTTTGTGGCAAGAAGGCAGAAATTTTCCATATTTTGGGGGAAAAAAGGAACAAATTTTTCTTATTTTCGGGCAAAATTGCAGAAATTTCATTTATTTCAGGGCAAAAAGCAGAAATTTCTTTTATTATGGTACACAATTTTAAAAATTTCCTTATTTTGGAACAAAAAGGCAGAAATTCCTCATATTTTGGGGCAAAGGCAGAAATTCCTTTTATTTTGAGGTAAAATGCAGAAATTCTGATTAGTTAGAGGTAAAATACAGAAATTCCCCTAATATTGGGGAAAAATGCAGAAATTCCCTTTATTTGGGGGCTAAAAGGCAGATATTTTCGGTATTTTGAAGCAAAATTGAAGAAATTCTCATAATTTTCTGGCAAAAAGGCAGAAATTCTCCTTATTTTGCGGCAAAAAGACAGAAAATCTCCTTTTGTCGGGGGCAAAATGTCAGAAATTTTCCTTATTTTGGGGCAAAATTGCAGAAATTTTCCTTATTTTGAAGCAAAATTGCAGAAATTTCCCTTATTTTGGGGCAAAATTGCAGAAATTTCACTTATTTCAAAGAAAAAAGGCAGAAATTTCTCTTATTTTGGGGCAAAAAGCAGTAATTTCTTTTATTTTGGTACAAAATTGCAGAAAATTTTCTTATTTTGGAGCAAAAAGGCAGAAATTCCGCTTTATTTGAGGTAAAAAGGATGAAATTCTCCTTATTTTGAAGTTATAAAGGCAGAAATTTCCCTCATTTTGGGGCAAAAAGCAGACATTTCCCTTATTTAAGGAAAAATTTTAGAAATTTCACTTATTTCAGGGCAAAAAGTCAGAAATTCCCCTTATTTTGGGGCAAAAAGACAGAAAATCCGTTTATTTTTGGGGGAAAGGCAGAAATTGCTCTTATTTTGAGTCAAAAAGGCGGAAAATCCCGTTATTTTGGGGAAAAAATGAAGAAATTTCCCTTTTATATGGCAAAAAGGTATTCATTCCCTTTATTTCGGGCAAAAAGGCAGAAATTCCCTGTATTTTGGAGCAAAATTGCAGAAATTCCCCTAATTTTTTGGCAAAAAGGCAGAAATTCCATTTATTTGGGGTCAAACTGCAGAAATTTCACTTATTTCGTGGCAAAATGGCAGAAATTCCCCTTATTTTCGGCGAAAAAGGCAGAAAATCCTCGTGTTTTGGAGCAAAATTGCAGTAATTCACCTAATTTTGGGGTAAAAAATGCAGTAGTTTTCTTTATTTTGGGGCAAAACGGCAGAAATTTCCTTTAATTCGGGGCTTAAGGCAGAAATTCCCCTTATTTTAGGGCAAAATTGCAGAAATTTCCCTTATTTGTGGACAAAAAACAGGAATTCCCCTTATTTTGGGGCAAAATTGCAGAAATTTCCCTTATTATAAGGAAAAATTGCAGAAATTTCCCTTATTTTAGGGCAAAATTGCAGAAATTTCACTTATTTCAGAGAAAAAAAGTAAAAAATTTTCTTATTTTGGGGCAAAAAGGCAGAAATTCGCCTTATTTTGGGGCAAAAAGGCAGAAATTCACCTAATTTTGGAACAAAATTGCAGAAATTCCCCTAATATTGGGGCAAAAATGCAGAAATTTCCTTTATTTGGGCCAAAAAAGCAGAAGTTCCCCTTAATTTCAGGCAAAAAGGCAGAAATTCCCCGTATTTTGAAGCAAAATTTTAGAAACTCCCCTAATTTTGGGGCAAAAAGGCAAAAATTTTCTTTATTTTGGGACAAAAATACAGAACTTCATTTTATTATGGGGCAAAATTAAGAAATTCCCCTTATTTTGGGGCAAAATTGAAGAAATTTCTCTTATTTTGGAGCAAAATTGCAGAAATTTCCCTTAATTTGTTGCAAAATTGTAGAAATTTCTTTTATTTTGGTACAGAATTGCAGAAATTTTTCTTATTTTGTGGCAAGAAAACAGAAATTTTCCATATTTTGGGGCAAAAGGGCACAAATTTTTCTTATTTTCGGGCAAAATTGCAGAAATTTCATTTATTTCAGGGCAAAAAGCAGAAATTTCTTTTATTATGGTACAAAATTGAAGAAATTTTCCTTATTTTGGAACAAAAAGGCAGAAATTCCCCATATTTTGGGGCAAAGGTAGAAATTCCTCTTATTTTGAGGTAAAATGCAGAAATTCTGCTTATTTAGAGGTAAAATGCAGAAATTCCCCTAATATTGAAGGAAAATGCAGAAATTTACTTTATTTGGGGGCTAAAAGGCAGATATTTTCCGTATATTAAAGCAAAATTGAAGAAATTCTCATAATTTTCTGTCAAAAAGGCAGAAATTCTCCTTATTTTGGGGCAAAAAGACAGAAAATCTCCTTTTTTCGGGGGCAAAAAGTCAGAAATTTCCCTTATTTTAAGGCAAAATTGCAGAAATTTCCCTTATTTTGGAGCAAAATTGCAGAAATTTCCCTTATTTTGGGGCAAAATTGCAGAAATTTCACTTATTTCAGTGAAAAAAGGCAGAAATTTCTCTTATTTAGGGGCCAAAAAGCAGTAATTTCTTTTATTTTGGTACAAAATTGCAGAAATTTTTCTTATTTTGGGGCAAAAAGGCAAAAATTCCCCTTATTTTGAGGTAAAAAAGGATGAAATTCCCCTTATTTTGGGGCAAAAAGGCTGAAATTCCCCTTATTTTGGGGCAAAAAGCAGACATTTCCCTTATTTTGGGGAAAAATTTTAGAAATTTCACTTATTTCAGGGCAAAAAGTCAGAAATTCCCCTTATTTTGGGGCAAAAAGACAGAAATACCGTTTATTTTTAGGGAAAAGGCAGAAATTGCACTTATGTTGAGTCGAAAAGGAGGAAAATCCCCTTATTTTGGGGAAAAAATGAAGAAATTTCCTTTTTTTATGGCAAAAAGTTATACATTCCCTTTATTTTTGGGCAAAAAGGCAGAAATTCCCTGTATTTTGGAGCAAAATTGCAGAAATTCCCCTAATTTTTTGGCAAAAAGGCAGAAATTCCATTTATTTGGGGTAAAACTGCAGAAATTTCACTTATTTCGCGGCAAAATAGCAGAAATTTCCCTTATTTTCGGCAAAAAAGGCAGAAAATCCTCGTATTTTGGAGCAAAATTGCAGTAATTCACCTAATTTTGGGGTAAAAAATGCAGTAATTTTCTTTATTTGGGCCAAAAAACAGAAGTTTCCCTTATTTTCAGGCAAAAAGGCAGAAATTCCCTGAATTTTGAAGCAACATTTTAGAAACTCCCCTAATTTTGGGGCAAAAAGGCAGAAATTTTTTTAATTTTGGGTAAAAATACAGAAATTCATTTTATTAGGGGGAAAATAAAGAAATTCCCCTTATTTTGGGGCAAAATTGAAGAAATTTCCCTTATTTTGGAGCAAAATTGTAGAAATTTCCCTTATTTTGTGGCAAAATTTTAGAAATTTCTTTTATTTTGGTACAGAATTGCAGAAATTTTTCTTATTTTGTAGCAAGAAGGCAGAAATTTTCCATATTTTGGGGGAAAAAAGCACAAATTTTTCTTATTTTCGGGCAAAATTGCAGAAATTTCATTTATTTCAGGGCAAAAAGCAGAAATTTCTTTTATTATGGTACACAATTTTAAAAATTTCCTTTTTTTGGAACAAAAAGGCAGAAATTCCCCATATTTTGGGGCAAAGGCAGAAATTCCTCTTATTTTTGAGGTAAAATGCAGAAATTCTGATTATTTAGAGGTAAAATACAGAAATTCCCCTAATATTGGGGAAAAATGCAGAAATTCCCTTTATTTGAAGGCTAAAAGGCAGATATTTTCGGTATTTTGAAGCAAAATTGAAGAAATTCTCATAATTTTCTGGCAAAAAGGCAGAAATTCTCCTTATTTTGCGGCAAAAAGACAGAAAATCTCCTTTTGTCGGGGGCAAAATGTCAGAAATTTCCCTTATTTTGGGGCAAAATTGCAGAAATTTTCCTTATTTTGAAGCAAAATTGCAGAAATTTCCCTTATTTTGGGGCAAAATTGCAGAAATTTCACTTATTTCAAAGAAAAAAGGCAGAAATTTCTCTTATTTTGGGTCAAAAAGCAGTAATTTCTTTTATTTTGGTACAAAATTGCAGAAAATTTTCTTATTTTGGAGCAAAAAGGCAGAAATTCCGCTTTATTTGAGGTAAAAAGAATGAAATTCTCCTTATTTTGAAGTTAGAAAGGCAGAAATTTCCCTCATTTTGGGGCAAAAAGCAGACATTTCCCTTATTTGGGGAAAAATTTTAGAAATTTCACTTATTTCAGGGCAAAAAGTCAGAAATTCCCCTTATTTTGGGGCAAAAAGACAGAAAATCCGTTTATTTTTGGGGGAAAGGCAGAAATTGCTCTTATTTTGAGTCAAAAAGGCGGAAAATCCCGTTATTTTGGGGAAAAAATGAAGAAATTTCCCTTTTATATGGCAAAAAGTATACATTCCCTTTATTTCGGGCAAAAAGGCAGAAATTCCCTGTATTTTGGAGCAAAATTGCAGAAATTCCCCTAATTTTTTGGCAAAAAGGCAGAAATTCCATTTATTTGGGGTCAAACTGCAGAAATTTCACTTATTTCGTGGCAAAATGGCAGAAATTCCCCTTATTTTCGGCGAAAAAGGCAGAAAATCCTCGTGTTTTGGAGCAAAATTGCAGTAATTCACCTAATTTTGGGGTAAAAAATGCAGTAGTTTTCTTTATTTTGGGGCAAAACGGCAGAAATTTCCTTTAATTCGGGGCTTAAGGCAGAAATTCCCCTTATTTTAGGGCAAAATTGCAGAAATTTCCCTTATTTGTGGACAAAAAACAGGAATTCCCCTTATTTTGGGGCAAAATTGCAGAAATTTCCCTTAGTATAAGGAAAAATTGCAGAAATTTCCCTTATTTTAGGGCAAAATTGCAGAAATTTCACTTATTTCAGAGAAAAAAAAGTAAAAAATTTTCTTATTTTGGGGCAAAAAGGCAGAAATTCGCCTTATTTCGGGGCAAAAAGGCAGAAATTCACCTAATTTTGGAGCAAAATTGCAGAAATTCCCCTAATATTGGGGCAAAAATGCAGAAATTTCCTTTATTTTGGTACAGAATTGCAGAAATTTTTCTTATTTTGTGGCAAGAAGGCAGAAATTTTCCATATTTTGGGGCAAAAGGGCACAAATTTTTCTTATTTTCGGGCAAAATTGCAGAAATTTCATTTATTTCAGGGCAAAAAGCAGAAATTTCTTTTATTATGGTACAAAATTGAAGAAATTTTCCTTATTTTAGAACAAAAAGGCAGAAATTCCCCATATTTTGGGGCAAAGGTAGAAATTCCTCTTATTTTGAGGTAAAATGCAGAAATTCTGCTTATTTAGAGGTAAAATGCAGAAATTCCCCTAATATTGGGGGAAAATGCAGAAATTCCCTTTATTTGGGGGCTAAAAGGCAGATATTTTACGTATATTGAAGCAAAATTGAAGAAATTCTCATAATTTTCGGGCAAAAAGGCAGAAATTCTCCTTATTTTGGGGCAAAAAGACAGAAAATCTCCTTTTTTCGGTGGCAAAAAGTGAGAAATTTCCCTTATTTTAAGGCAAAATTGCAGAAATTTCCCTTATTTTGGAGCAAAATTGCAGAAATTTCCCTTATTTTGGGGCAAAATTGCAGATATTTCACTTCTTTCAGAGGAAAAAGGCAGAAATTTCTCTTATTTAGGGGCCAAAAAGCAGTAATTTCTTTTATTTTGGTACAAAATTGCAGAAATTTTTCTTATTTTGGGGCAAAAAGGCAAAAATTCTTCTTATTTTGAGGTAAAAATGATGAAATTCCCCTTATTTTGGGGCAAAAAGGCTGAAATTCCTATTATTGTGGGGCAAAAAGCAGACATTTCCCTTATTTTGGGGAAAAATTTTAGAAATTTCACTTATTTCAGGGCAAAAAGTCAGAAATTCCCCTTATTTTGGGGCAAAAAGACAGAAATTTCGTTTATTTTTGGGGAAAAGGCAGAAATTGCACTTATGTTGAGTCAAAAAGGAGGAAAATCCCCTTATTTTGGGGAAAAAATGAAGAAATTTCCTTTTTTTATGGCAAAAAGTTATACATTCCCTTTATTTTTGGGCAAAAAGGCAGAAATTCCCTGTATTTTGGAGCAAAATTGCAGAAAATCCCCTAATTTTGGGCAAAAAGGCAGAAATTCCATTTATTTGGGGTAAAACTGCAGAAATTTCACTTATTTCGAGGCAAAATAGCTGAAATTCCCCTTATTTTCGGCAAAAAAGTCAGAAAATCCCCGTATTTTGGAGCAAAATTGCAGTAATTCACCTAATTTTAGGGTAAAAAATGCAGTAATTTTCTTTATTTGGGCCAAAAAACAGAAGTTTCCCTTATTTTCGGGCAAAAAGGCAGAAATTCCTTGTATTTTGATGCAAAATTTTAGAAACTCCCCAAATTTTGGGGCAAAAAGGCAGAAATTTCCTTTATTTTGGGTAAAAATACAGAAATTCATTTTATTAGGGGAAAAATTCAGAAATTCCCCTTATTTTGGGGCAAAATTGAAGAAATTTCCCTTATTTTGGAGCAAAATTGCAGAAATTTCCCTTATTTTGTGGCAAATTTTAGAAATTTCTTTTATTTTGGTACAGAATTGCAGAAATTTTTCTTATTTTGTGGCAAGAAGGCAGAAATTTTCCATATTTTGGGGGAAAAAAGGAACAAATTTTTCTTATTTTCGGGCAAAATTGCAGAAATTTCATTTATTTCAGGGCAAAAAGCAGAAATTTCTTTTATTATGGTACACAATTTTAAAAATTTCCTTATTTTGGAACAAAAAGGCAGAAATTCCTCATATTTTGGGGCAAAGGCAGAAATTCCTTTTATTTTGAGGTAAAATGCAGAAATTCTGATTAGTTAGAGGTAAAATACAGAAATTCCCCTAATATTGGGGAAAAATGCAGAAATTCCCTTTATTTGGGGGCTAAAAGGCAGATATTTTCGGTATTTTGAAGCAAAATTGAAGAAATTCTCATAATTTTCTGGCAAAAAGGCAGAAATTCTCCTTATTTTGTGGCAAAAAGACAGAAAATCTCCTTTTGTCGGGGGCAAAATGTCAGAAATTTCCCTTATTTTGGGGCAAAATTGCAGAAATTTTCCTTATTTTGAAGCAAAATTGCAGAAATTTCCCTTATTTTGGGGCAAAATTGCAGAAATTTCACTTATTTCAAAGAAAAAAGGCAGAAATTTCTCTTATTTTGGGGCAAAAAGCAGTAATTTCTTTTATTTTGGTACAAAATTGCAGAAAATTTTCTTATTTTGGAGCAAAAAGGCAGAAATTCCGCTTTATTTGAGGTAAAAAGGATGAAATTCTCCTTATTTTGAAGTTAGAAAGGCAGAAATTTCCCTCATTTTGGGGCAAAAAGCAGACATTTCCCTTATTTAAGGAAAAATTTTAGAAATTTCACTTATTTCAGGGCAAAAAGTCAGAAATTCCCCTTATTTTGGGGCAAAAAGACAGAAAATCCGTTTATTTTTGGGGGAAAGGCAGAAATTGCTCTTATTTTGAGTCAAAAAGGCGGAAAATCCCGTTATTTTGGGGAAAAAATGAAGAAATTTCCCTTTTATATGGCAAAAAGTATACATTCCCTTTATTTCGGGCAAAAAGGCAGAAATTCCCTGTATTTTGGAGCAAAATTGCAGAAATTCCCCTAATTTTTTGGCAAAAAGGCAGAAATTCCATTTATTTGGGGTCAAACTGCAGAAATTTCACTTATTTCGTGGCAAAATGGCAGAAATTCCCCTTATTTTCGGCGAAAAAGGCAGAAAATCCTCGTGTTTTGGAGCAAAATTGCAGTAATTCAACTAATTTTGGGGTAAAAAATGCAGTAGTTTTCTTTATTTTGGGGAAAAACGGCAGAAATTTCCCTTAATTCGGGGCTTAAGGCAGAAATTCCCCTTATTTTAGGGCAAAATTGCAGAAATTTCCCTTATTTGTGGGCAAAAAACAGGAATTCCCCTTAGTTTGGGGCAAAATTGCAGAAATTTCCCTTATTATAAGGAAAAATTGCAGATATTTCCCTTATTTTAGGGCAAAATTGCAGAAATTTCACTTATTTCAGAGAAAAAAAAAGGAAAAATTTTTCTTATTTTGGGGCAAGAAGGCAGAAATTCGCCTTATTTTGGGTCAAAAAGGCAGAAATTCACCTAATTTTGGAGCAAAATTGCAGAAATTCCCCTAATATTGGGGCAAAAATGCAGAAATTTCCTTTATTTGGGCCAAAAAACCAGAAGTTCCCCTTATTTTCAGGCAAAAAGGCAGAAATTCCCCGTATTTTGAAGCAAAATTTTAGAAACTCCCCTAATTTTGGGGCAAAAAGGCAGAAATTTTCTTTATTTTGAAACAAAAATACAGAACTTCATTTTATTATAAGGCAAAATTAAGAAATTCCCCTTATTTTGGGGCAAAATTGAATAAATTTCCCTTATTTTGGAGCAAAATTGCAGAAATTTCCCTTATTTTGTGGCAAAATTGTAGAAATTTCTTTTATTTTGGTACAGAATTGCAGAAATTTTTCTTATTTTGTGGCAAGAAGGCAGAAATTTTCCATATTTTGGGGCAAAAAGGCACAAAATTTTCTTATTTTCGGGCAAAATTGCAGAAATTTCATTTATTTCAGGGCAAAAAGCAGAAATTTCTTTTATTATGGTACAAAATTGAAGAAATTTTCCTTATTTTGGAACAAAAAGGCAGAAATTCCCCATATTTTGGGGCAAAGGTAGAAATTCCTCTTATTTTGAGGTAAAATGCAGAATTTCTGCTTATTTAGAGGTAAAATGCAGAAATTCCCCTAATATTGGGGGAAAATGCAGAAATTCCCTTTATTTGGGGGCTAAAAGGCAGATATTTTACGTATATTGAAGCAAAATTGAAGAAATTCTCATAATTTTCCGGCAAAAAGGCAGAAATTCTTTTTATTTTAAGGCAAAATTGCAGAAATTTCCCTTATTTTGGAGCAAAATTGCAGAAATTTCCCTTATTTAGGGGCAAAATTGCAGAAATTTCACTTATTTCTGGGAAAAAAGGCAGAAATTTCTCTTATTTAGGGGCCAAAAAGCAGTAATTTCTTTTATTTTGGTACAAAATTGCAGAAATTTTTCTTATTTTGGGGCAAAAAGGCAAAAATTCCCCTTATTTTGAGGTAAAAAAGGATGAAATTCCCCTTATTTTGGGGCAAAAAGGCTGAAATTCCCCTTATTTTGGGGCAAAAAGCAGACATTTCCCTTATTTTGGGTAAAAATTTTAGAAATTTCACTTATTTCAGGGCAAAAAGTCAGAAATTCCCCTTATTTTGGGGCAAAAGCAGAAATTCCATTTATTTGGGGTAAAACTGCAGAAATTTCACTTATTTCGCGGCAAAATGGCTGAAATTCCCCTTATTTTCGGCAAAAAAGGCAGAAAATTCCCGTATTTTGGAGCAAAATTGCAGTAATTCTCCTAATTTTGGGGTAAAAAAATGCAGTAATTTTTTTTATTTGGGCCAAAAAACAGAAGTTTCCCTTATTTTCGGGCAAAAAGGCAGAAATTCCCCGTATTTTGAAGCAAAATTTTAGAAACTCCCCTAATTTTGGGGCAAAAAGGCAGAAATTCCCTTTATTTTGGGACAAAAATACAGAAATTCACCTTATTATAAGGCAAAAAGTCAGAAATTCCCCTTATTTTGGGGCAAAATTGAAGAAATTTTTCTTATATTGGAGCAAAATTGAAGAAATTTCCCTTATTTTGTTGCAAAATTGTAGAAATTTCTTTTATTTTGGAATAGAATTGCAAAATTTTTTCTTATTTTGTGGCAAGAAGCCAGAAATTTTCCATAATTTGAGGCATAAAGGCACAAATTTTTCTTATTTTTGGGAAATATTGCAGAAATTTCATTTATTTCAGGGCAAAAAGCAGAAATTTCTTTTATTATGGTACAAAATTGAAGAAATTTTTCTTATTTTGGAACAAAAAGGCAGAAATTCCCCATATTTTGGGGCAAAAAGGCAGAAATTCCCCTTATTTTGGGGCAAAATTGTAAAAATTTCTTTTATTTTGGTACAAAATTGCAGAAAATTTTCTTATTTTGGGGCAAAAAGGCAGAAATTCCCCTTATTTTGAGGTAAAAAGGATGAAATTCCCCTTATTTTAGGGAAAAAAGGAAGAAATTTCCCTAATTTTGGGGCAAAAAGCAGACATTTCCTTTATTTGGGGAAAAATTTAGAAATTTCACTTATTTCACGGCAAAAAGTCAGAATTTTTCCTCATTTTGAGGCAAAAAGACAGAAATTCCGTTTATTTTTGGGGAAAAGGCAGAAATTGCACTTATTTTGTGTCAAAAAGGCGGAAAATCCACTTATTTTGGGGAAAAAAATGAAGAAATTTCCCTTTTTTATGGCAAAAAGGTATACATTCCCTTTATTTCGGGCAAAAAGGCAGAAATTCCCTGTATATTGGAGCAAAGTTGCCGAAATTCCCCTAATTTTTGGCCAAAAGTCAGAAATTCCATTTATTTGGGGTCAAACTGCAGAAATTTCACTTATTTCGGGGCAAAATGGCAGAAATTCCCCTTATTTTCGGCGAATAAGTCAGAAAATCCCCGTATTTTGGAGCAAAATTGCAGTAATTCACCTAATTTTGGGGTAAAAAAATGCAGTAGTTTTCTTTATTTTGGGGCAAAACAGCAGAAATTTCCCTTAATTCGGGACTTAAGGCAGAAATTCCCCTTATTTTAGGGTAAAATTGCAGAAATTTCCCTTATTTGTGGGCAAAAAACAGGAATTCCCCTTATTTTGGGACAAAATTGCAGAAATTTCCCTTATTATGGGGGAAAATTGCAGAAATTTCCCTTATTTTAGGGCAAAATTGCAGAAATTTCACTTATTTCAGAGAAAAAAAGCAAAAATTTTTCTTATTTTGGGGCAAAAAGGCAGAAATTCGCCTTATTTTGGAGCAAAAATGCAGAAATTCACCTTATTTTGGAGCAAAATTGCAGAAATTCCCCTAATATTGGGGCAAAAATGCAGAAATTTCTTTTATTTGGGCCAAAAAAGCAGAAGTTCCCCTTATTTTCAGGCAAAAAGGCAGAAATTCCCCGTGTTTTGAAGCAAAATTTTAGAAACTCCCCTAATTGTGGGGCAAAAAGGCAAAAATTTCCTTTATTTTGGGCAAAATACAGAAATTCATTTTATTAGGGGAAAATTCAGAAATTCCCCTTATTTTGGGGCAAAATTGAAGAAATTTCCCTTATTTTGGAGCAAACTTGCAGAAATTTCCCTTATTTTGTGGCAAAATTTTAGAAATTTCTTTTATTTTGGTACAGAATTGCAGAAATTTTTCTTAATTTGTGGCAAGAAGGCAGAAATTTTCCATATTTTGGGGGGAAAAGGCACAAATTTTTCTTATTTTCGGGCAAAATTGCAGAAATTTCATTTATTTCAGGGCAAAAAGCAGAAATTTCTTTTATTATGGTACAAAATTTTAAAAATTTCCTTTTTTTTGAACAAAAAGGCAGAAATTCCCCATATTTTGGGGCAAAGGCAGAAATTCCTCTTATTTTGAGGTGAAATGCAGAAATTCTGATTATTTAGAGGTAAAATGAAGAAATTCCCCTAATATTGGGGAAAAATGCAGAAATTCCCTTTATTTGGGGGCTAAAAGGCAGATATTTTCGGTATTTTGAAGCAAAATTGAAGAAATTCTCATAATTTTCTGGCAAAAAGGCAGAAATTCTTCTTATTTTGGGGCAAAAAGTCAGAAAATCTTCTTTTTTCGGGGGCAAAATGTCAGAAATTTCCCTTATTTTGGGGCAAAATTGCAGAAATTTTCCTTATTTTGAAGCAAAATTGCAGAAATTTCCCTTATTTTGGGGCAAAATTGCAGAAATTTCACTTATTTCAGGGAAAAAAGGCAGAAATTTCTCTTATTTTGGGGCAAAAAGCAGTAATTTCTTATATTTTGGTACAAAATTGCAGAAAATTTTCTTATTTTGGAGCAAAAAGGCAGAAATTCCGCTTTATTTGAGGTAAAAAGGATGAAATTCTCCTTATTTTGAAGTTAGAAAGGCAGAAATTTCCCTCATTTTGGGGCAAAAAGCAGACATTTCCCTTATTTGGGGAAAAATTTTAGAAATTTCACTTATTTCAGGGCAAAAATTCAGAAATTCCCCTTATTTTGGGGCAAAAACACAGAAAATTCGTTTATTTTTGGGAGAAAGGCAGAAATTGCTCTTATTTTGAGTCAAAAAGGCGGAAAATCCCGTTATTTTGGGGAAAAAAATGAAGAAATTTCCCTTTTATATGGCAAAAAGGTATACATTCCCTTTATTTCGGGAAAAAGGCAGAAATTCCCTGTATTTTGGAGCAAAATTGCAGAAATTCCCCTAATTTTTGGCAAAAAGGCAGAGATTCCATTTATTTGTGGTCAAACTGCAGATATTTCACTTATTTCGTGGCAAAATGGCAGAAATTCCCCTTATTTTCGGCGAAAAAGGCAGAAAATCCTCGTGTTTTGGAGCAAAATTGCAGTAATTCACCTAATTTTGGAATAAAAAATGCAGTAGTCTTCTTTATTTTGGGGCAAAACGGCAGAAATTTCCCTTAATTCGGGGCTTAAGGCAGAAATTCCCCTTATTTTAGGGCAAAATTGCAGAAATTTCCCTTATTTGTGGGCAAAAAACAGGAATTCCCCTTAGTTTGGGGCAAAATTGCAGAAATTTCCCTTATTATAAGGAAAAATTGCAGAAATTTCCCTTATTTTAGGGCAAAATTGCAGAAATTTCACTTATTTCAGAGAAAAAAAAAGGAAAAATTTTTCTTATTTTGGGGCAAGAAGGCAGAAATTCGCCTTATTTTGGGTCAAAAAGGCAGAAATTCACCTAATTTTGGAGCAAAATTGCAGAAATTCCCCTAATATTGGGGCAAAAATGCAGAAATTTCCTTTATTTGGGCCAAAAAACCAGAAGTTCCCCTTATTTTCAGGCAAAAAGGCAGAAATTCCCCGTATTTTGAAGCAAAATTTTAGAAACTCCCCTAATTTTGGGGCAAAAAGGCAGAAATTTTCTTTATTTTGAAACAAAAATACAGAACTTCATTTTATTATAAGGCAAAATTAAGAAATTCCCCTTATTTTGGGGCAAAATTGAAGAAATTTCCCTTATTTTGGAGCAAAATTGCAGAAATTTCCCTTATTTTGTGGCAAAATTTTAGAAATTTCTTTTATTTTGGTACAGAATTGCAGAAATTTTTCTTATTTTGTGGCAAGAAGGCAGAAATTTTCCATATTTTGGGGCAAAAAGGCACAAAATTTTCTTATTTTCGGGCAAAATTGCAGAAATTTCATTTATTTCAGGGCAAAAAGCAGAAATTTCTTTTATTATGGTACAAAATTGAAGAAATTTTCCTTATTTTGGAACAAAAAGGCAGAAATTCCCCATATTTTGGGGCAAAGGTAGAAATTCCTCTTATTTTGAGGTAAAATGCAGAATTTCTGCTTATTTAGAGGTAAAATGCAGAAATTCCCCTAATATTGGGGGAAAATGCAGAAATTCCCTTTTTTGGGGGGCTAAAAGGCAGATATTTTCTGTATATTGAAGCAAAATTGAAGAAATTCTCATAATTTTCGGGCAAAAAGGCAGAAATTCTCCTTATTTTGGGGCAAAAAGACAGAAAATCTCCTTTTTTCGGGGGCAAAAAGTCAGAAATTTCCCTTATTTTAAGGCAAAATTGCAGAAATTTCCCTTATTTTGGAGCAAAATTGCAGAAATTTCTCTTATTTTGGGGCAAAATTGCAGAAATTTCAGTTATTTCAGTGAAAAAAGGCAGGAATTTCTCTTATTTAGCGGCCATAAAGCAGTAATTTCTTTTATTCTGGTACAAAATTGCAGAAATTTTTTTATTTTGGGGCAAAAAGGCAAGAATTCCCCTTATTTTGAGGTAAAAAAGGAAGAAATTCATCTTATTTTGGGGCAAAAAGGCTGAAATTCCCCTTATTTTGGAGCAAAAAGCAGACATTTCCCTTATTTTGTTGAAAAATTTTAGAAATTTCACTTATTTCAGGGCAATAAGTAAGAAATTCCCCTTATTTTGGGGCAAAAAGACAGAAATTCCATTTATTTTTGGGGAAAAGGCAGAAATTGCACTTATGTTGAGTCAAAAAGGAGGAAAATCCCCTTATCTTGGGGAAAAAATGAAGAAATTTCTTTTTTTATGGCAAAAAGTTATACATTCCCTTTATATTTGGGCAAAAAGGCAGAAATTCCCTGTATTTTGGAGCAAAATTGCAGAAAATCCTTTAATTTTGGGCAAAAAGGCAGAAATTCCATTTATTTGGGGTAAAACTGCAGAAATTTCACTTATTTCGCGGCAAAATGGCAGAAATTCCCCTTATTTTCGGCAAAAAAGGCAGAAAATCCTTGTATTTTGGAGCAAAATTAAAGTAATTCACCTAATTTTGGGGTAAAAAATGAAGTAATTTTCTTTATTTAAGCCAAAAAACAGAAGTTTCCCTTATTTTCGGGCAAAAAGGCAGAAATTCCCCGAATTTTGAAGCAAAATTTTAGAAACTCCCCTAATTTTGGGGCAAAAAGGCAGAAATTTTCTTTATTTTGGGACAACAATACAGAAATTCACCTTATTATGGGGCAAAAAGTCAGAAATTCCCCTTATTTTGGGGCAAAATTGAAGAAATTTTTCTTATATTGGAGCAAAATTGCAGAAATTTCCCTTATTTTCTGCAAAATTGTAGAAATTTCTTTTATTTTTGTACAGAATTGCAGAAATTTTTCTTATTTTGTGGAAAGAAGCCAGAAATTTTCCATAATTTGGGGCATAAAGGCACAAATTTTTCTTATTTTTGGGAAATATTGCAGAAATTTCATTTATTTCAGGGCAAAAAGCAGAAATTTCTTTTATTATGGTACAAAATTGAAGAAATTTTTCTTATTTTGGAACAAAAAGGCAGAAATTCCCCATATTTTGGGGCAAAAAGGCAGAAATTCCCCTTATTTTGGGGCAAAATTGTAAAAATTTCTTTTATTTTGGTACAAAATTGCAGAAAATTTTCTTATTTTGGGGCAAAAAGGCAGAAATTCTCCTTATTTTGAGGTAAAAAGAATGAAATTCCCCTTATTTTAGGGAAAAAAGGAAGAAATTTCCCTAATTTTGGGGCAAAAAGCAGACATTTCCTTTATTTGGGGAAAAATTTTAGAAATTTCACTTATTTCAGGGCAAAAAGTCAGAATTTTTCCTTATTTTGAGGCAAAAAGACAGAAATTCCATTTATTTTTGGGGAAAAGGCAGAAATTGCACTTATTTTGTGTCAAAAAGGCGGAAAATCCACTTATTTTGGGGAAAAAAATGAAGAAATTTCCGTTTTTTATGGCAAAAAGGTATACATTCTATTTATTTCGGGCAAAAAGGCAGAAATTCCCTGTATATTGGAGCAAAATTGCAGAAATTCCCCTAATTTTTGGCCAAAAGTCAGAAATTCCATTTATTTGGGGTAAAACTGCAGAAATTTCACTTATTTCGCGGCAAAATGGCAGAAATTCCCCTTTTTTTCGGCGAAAAAGGCAGAAAATCCCCGTATTTTGGAGCAAAATTGCAGTAATTCACCTAATTTTGGGGTAAAAAATGCAGTAGTTTTCTTTATTTTGGGGCAAAACAGCAGAAATTTCCCTTAATTCGGGGCTTAAGGCAGAAATTCCCCTTATTTTAGGGCAAAATTGCAGAAATTTCAATTATTTGTGGGCAAAAAACAGGAATTCCCCTTATTTTGGGACAAAATTGCAGAAATTTCCATTATTATGGGGAAAAATTGCAGAAATTTCCCTTATTTTAGGGCAAAATTGCAGAAATTTCACTTATTTCAGAGAAAAAAAGCAAAAATTTTTCTTATTTTGAAGCAAAAAGTTAGAAATTCGCCTTATTTTGGAGCAAAATTGCAGAAATTCCCCTAATATTGGGGCAAAAATGCAGAAATTTCTTTTATTTTGGCCAAAAATCAGAAGTTTTCTTTATTTTCAGGCAAAAAGGCAGAAATTCCCCGCATTTTGAAGCAAAATTTTAGAAATCCCCTAATTTTGGGGCAAAAAGGCAGAAATTTTCTTTATTTTGGGACAAAAATACAGAACTTCATTTTATTATGGGGCAAAATTAAGAAATTCCCCTTATTTTGGGGCAAAATTGAAGAAATTTCCCTTATTTTGGAGCAAAATTGCAGAAATTTCCCTTATTTTGTGGCAAAATTGTAGAAATTTCTTTTATTTTGGTACAGAATTGCACAAATTTTTCTTATTTTATGGCAAGAAAGCTGAAATTTTCCATATTTTGTGGCAAAAAGGCACAAATTTTTCTTATTTTCGGGCAAAATTGCAGAAATTTCATTTATTTCAGGGCAAAAAGCAGAAATTTCTTTTATTATGGTACAAAATTGAAGAAATTTTCCTTATTTTGGAACAAAAAGGCAGAAATTCTTCATATTTTGGGGCAAAGGTAGAAATTCCTTTTATTTTGAGGAAAATGCAGAAATTCTGCTTATTTAGAGGTAAAATGCAGAAATTCCCCTAATATTGGGGGAAAATGCAGAAATTCCCTTTATTTGGGGGCTAAAAGGCAGATATTTTCCTTATATTGAAGCAAAATTGAAGAAATTCTCATAATTTTCGGGCAAAAAGGCAGAAATTCTCCTTATTTTGGGGCAAAAAAACAGAAAATCTATTTTCGGGGGCAAAAAGTCAGAAATTTTTCTTATTTTAAGGCAAAATTGCAGAAATTTCCATTATTTTGGAGCAAAATTGCAGAAATTTCCCTTATTTTGGGGCAAAATTGCAGAAATTTCACTTATTTCAGGGAAAAAAGGCAGAAATTTCTCTTATTTAGGGGCCAAAAAGCAGTAATTTCTTTTATTTTGGTACAAAATTGCAGAAATTTTTCTTATTTTGGGGCAAAAAGGCAAAAATTCCCCTTATTTTGATGTAATAAAGGATGAAATTCCCCTTATTTTGGGGCAAAAAGGCTGAATTCCCCTTATTTTGGGGCAAAAAGACATTTCCCTTATTTTGGGGAAAAATTTTAGAAATTTCACTTATTTCAGGGCAAAAAGTCAGAAATTCCCCTTATTTTGGGGCAAAAAGACAGAAATTCCGTTTATTTTTGGGGAAAAGGCAGAAATTGCACTTATGTTGAGTCAAAAAGGAGGAAAATCCTTTTATTTTGGGGAAATAATGAAGAAATTTCCTTTTTTTATGGCAAAAAGTTATACATTCCCTTTATTTTTGGGCAAAAAGGCAGAAATTCCCTGTATTTTGGAGCAAAATTGCAGAAAATCCCCTAATTTTGGGCAAAAAGGCAGAAATTCCATTTATTTGGGGTAAAACTGCAGAAATTTCACTTATTTCACGGCAAAATGGCAGAAATTCCCCTTATTTTCGGCAAAAAAGGCAGAAAATCCCCGTATTTTGGAGCAAAATTGCAGTAATTCACCTAATTTTGGGGTAAAAAATGCAGTAATTTTCTTTATTTGGGCCAAAAAACAGAAGTTTCCCTTATTTTCGGGCAAAAAGACAGAAATTCCCTGTATTTTGATGCAAAATTTTAGAAACTCCCCTAATTTTGGAGCAAAAACGCAGAAATTCCCTTTATTTTGGGACAAAAATACAGAAATTCACCTTATTATGGGGCAAAAAGTCAGAAATTCCCCTTATTTTGGGGCAAAATTGAAGAAATTTCCCTTATATTCGAGCAAAATTGCAGAAATTTCCCTTATTTTGTTGCAAAATTGTAGAAATTTCTTTTATTTTGGTACAGAATTGCAGAAATTTTTCTTATTTTGTGGCAAGAAGCCAGAAATTTTCCATAATTTGGGGCATAAAGGCACAAATTTTTCTTATTTTTGGGAAATATTGCAGAAATTTCATTTATTTCAGGGCAAAAGCAGAAATTTCTTTTATTATGGTACAAAATTGAAGAAATTTTTCTTATTTTGGAACAAAAAGGCAGAAATTCCCCATATTTTGGGGCAAAAAGGCAGAAATTCCCCTTATTTTGGGGCAAAATTGCAGAAATTTCTTTTATTTTGGTACAAAATTGCAGAAAATTTTCTTATTTTGGGGCAAAAAGGCAGAAATTCCCCTTATTTTGAGGTAAAAAGGATGAAATTCCCCTTATTTTAGGGAAAAAAGGAAGAAATTTCCCTAATTTTGGGGCAAAAAGCAGACATTTCCTTTATTTGGGGAAAAATTTTAGAAATTTCACTTATTTCAGGGCAAAAATTCAGAATTTTTTTATTATTTTGAGGCAAAAAGACAGAAATTCCGTTTATTTTTGGGGAAAAGGCAGAAATTGCACTTATGTTGAGTCAAAAAGGAGGAAAATCCTTTTATTTTGGGGAAATAATGAAGAAATTTCCTTTTTTTATGGCAAAAAGTTATACATTCCCTTTATTTTTGGGCAAAAAGGCAGAAATTCCCTGTATTTTGGAGCAAAATTGCAGAAAATCCCCTAATTTTGGGCAAAAAGGCAGAAATTCCATTTATTTGGGGTAAAACTGCAGAAATTTCACTTATTTTACGGCAAAATGGCAGAAATTCCCCTTATTTTCGGCAAAAAAGGCAGAAAATCCCCGTATTTTGGAGCAAAATTGCAGTAATTCACCTAATTTTGGGGTAAAAAATGCAGTAATTTTCTTTATTTGGGCCAAAAAACAGAAGTTTCCCTTATTTTCGGGCAAAAAGACAGAAATTCCCTGTATTTTGATGCAAAATTTTAGAAACTCCCCTAATTTTGGAGCAAAAACGCAGAAATTCCCTTTATTTTGGGACAAAAATACAGAAATTCACCTTATTATGGGGCAAAAAGTCAGAAATTCCCCTTATTTTGGGGCAAAATTGAAGAAATTTCCCTTATATTCGAGCAAAATTGCAGAAATTTCCCTTATTTTGTTGCAAAATTGTAGAAATTTCTTTTATTTTGGTACAGAATTGCAGAAATTTTTCTTATTTTGTGGCAAGAAGCCAGAAATTTTCCATAATTTGGGGCATAAAGGCACAAATTTTTCTTATTTTTGGGAAATATTGCAGAAATTTCATTTATTTCAGGGCAAAAGCAGAAATTTCTTTTATTATGGTACAAAATTGAAGAAATTTTTCTTATTTTGGAACAAAAAGGCAGAAATTCCCCATATTTTGGGGCAAAAAGGCAGAAATTCCCCTTATTTTGGGGCAAAATTGCAGAAATTTCTTTTATTTTGGTACAAAATTGCAGAAAATTTTCTTATTTTGGGGC
This sequence comes from Micromys minutus, assembly GCF_963924665.1. Classification (NCBI taxonomy): domain Eukaryota; kingdom Metazoa; phylum Chordata; class Mammalia; order Rodentia; family Muridae; genus Micromys; species Micromys minutus. The sequence continues at coordinate 29,698,481 of NC_137963.1, forward strand.
AAAAAGGCAGAAATTCCCCTTATTTTGAGGTAAAAAGGATGAAATTCCCCTTATTTTAGGGAAAAAAGGAAGAAATTTCCCTAATTTTGGGGCAAAAAGCAGACATTTCCTTTATTTGGGGAAAAATTTTAGAAATTTCACTTATTTCAGGGCAAAAATTCAGAATTTTTTTATTATTTTGAGGCAAAAAGACAGAAATTCCGTTTATTTTTGGGGAAAAGGCAGAAATTGCACTTATTTTGTGTCAAAAAGGCGGAAAATCTACTTATTTTGGGGAAAAAAATCAAGAAATTTCCTTTTTTATGGCAAAAAGGTATACATTCCCTTTATTTCGGGCAAAAAGGCAGAAATTCCCTGTATATTGGAGCAAAATTGCAGAAATTCCCCTAATTTTTGGCCAAAAGTCAGAAATTCCATTTATTTGGGGTCAAACTACAGAAATTTCGCTTATTTCGCGGAAAAATGGCAGAAATTCCCCTTATTTTCGGCGAAAAAGGCAGAAAATCCCCGTATTTTGGAGCAAAATTGCAGTAATTCACCTAATTTTGGGGTAAAAAATGCAGTAGTTTTCTTTATTTTGGGGCAAAACAGCAGAAATTTCCCTTAATTCGGGGCTTAAGGCAGAAATTCCCCTTATTTTAGGGCAAAATTGCAGAAATTTCCCTTATTTGTGGGCAAAAAACAGGAATTCCCCTTATTTTGGGACAAAATTGCAGAAATTTCCCTTATTATGGGGAAAAATTGCAGAAATTTCCCTTATTTTAGGGCAAAATTGCAGAAATTTCACTTATTTCAGAGAAAAAAAGCAAAAATTTTTCTTATTTTGGGGCAAAAAGGCAGAAATTCGCCTTATTTGGGGGCAAAAAGGCAGAAATTCACCTTATTTTGGAGCAAAATTGCAGAAATTCCCCTAATATTGTGGCAAAAATGCAGAAATTTTTTTTATTTGGGCCAAAAAAGCAGAAGTTCCCCTTATTTTCAGGCAAAAAGGCAGAAATTCCCCGTATTTTGAAGCAAAATTTTAGAAACTCCCCTAATTTTGGGGCAAAAAGGCAGAAATTTCCTTTATTTTGGGCAAAATACAGAAATTCATTTTATTAGGGGGAAAATTCAGAAATTCCCTTTATTTTGGGGCAAAATTGAAGAAATTTTCCTTTTTTTGGAGCAAAATTGCAGAAATTTCCCTTATTTTGTGGCAAAATTTTAGAAATTTCTTTTATTTTGGTACAGAATTGCAGAAATTTTTCTTATTTTGTGGCAAGAAGGCAGAAATTTTCCATATTTTGGGGGAAAAAGGCACAATTTTTTATTATTTTCGGGCAAAATTGCAGAAATTTCATTTATTTCAGGGCAAAAAGCAGAAATTTCTTTTATTATGGTACAAAATTTTAAAAATTTCCTTATTTTGGAACAAAAAGGCAGAAATTCCCCATATTTTGGGGCAAAGGCAGAAATTCCTCTTATTTTGAGGTGAAATGCAGAAATTCTGATTATTTAGAGGTAAAATGAAGAAATTTCCCTAATACTGGGGGAAAATGCAGAAATTCCCTTTATTTGGGGGCTAAAAGGCAGATATTTTTGGTATTATGAAGCAAAATTGAAGAAATTCTCATAATTTTCTGGCAAAAAGCGAGAAATTCTCCTTATTTTGAAGCAAAAAGACAGAAAATCTTTTTTCGGGGGCAAAATGTCAGAAATTTCCCTTATTTTGGGGCAAAATTGCAGAAATTTTCCTTTTTTGGAGCAAAATTGCAGAAATTTCCCTTATTTTGGGGCAAAATTGCAGAAATTTCACTTATTTCAGGGAAAAAAGGCAGAAATTTCTCTTATTTTGGGGCAAAAAGCAGTAATTTCTTTTATTTTGGTACAAAATTGCAGAAAATTTTCTTATTTTGGGGCAAAAAGGCAGAAATTCCGCTTTATTTGAGGTAAAAAGGATAAAATTCCCCTTATTTTGAGGTAAAAAGGCAGAAATTTTTCTCATTTTGGGGCAAAAAGCAGACATTTCCCTTATTTGGGGAAAAATTTTAGAAATTTCACTTATTTCAGGGCAAAAAGTCAGAAATTCCCCTTATTTTAGGGCAAAAAGACAGAAAATCCGTTTATTTTTGGGAAAAAGGCAGAAATTGCACTTATTTTGAGTCAAAAATGCGGAAAATCCCGTTATTTTGGGGAAAAAAATGAAGAAATTTCCCTTTTATATGGCAAAAAGGTATACATTCCCTTTATTTCGGGCAAAAAGGAAGAAATTCCCTGTATTTGGGAGCAAAATTGCAGAAATTCCCCTAATTTGGCCAAAAGTCAGAAATTCTATTTATTTGGGGTAAAACTGCAGAAATTTCACTTATTTCGCGGCAAAATGGCAGAAATTCCCCTTATTTTCAGCGAAAAAGGCAGAAAATCCCTGTATTTTGGAGCAAAATTGCAGTAATTCACCTAATTTTGGGGTAAAAATTCAGTAGTTTTCTTTATTTTGGGGCAAAACGGCAGAAATTTCTCTTAATTCAGGGCTTAAGGCAGAAATTCCCCTTATTTTAGGGCAAAATTGCAGAAATTTCCCTTATTTGTGGGCAAAAAACAGGAATTCCCCTTATTTTGGGGCAAAATTGCAGAAATTGCCCTTATTATGGGGAAAAATTGCAGAAATTTCCCTTATTTTAGGGCAAAGTTGTAGAAATTTCACTTATTTCAGAGAAAAAAAGCAAAAATTTTTCTTATTTTGGGGCAAAAAGGCAGAAATTAGCCTTAATTTGGGGCAAAAAGGCAGAAATTCACTTTATTTTGGAGCAAAATTGCAGAAATTTCCCTAATATTGGGGCAAAAATTCAGAAATTTCCATTATTTGGGCCAAAAAAGCAGAAGTTCCCCTTATTTTCTGGCAAAAAGGCAGAAATTCCCCATATTTTGAAGCAAAATTTTAGAAACTCCCCTAATTTTGGGGCAAAAAGGCAGAAATTTTCTTTATTTTGGGACAAAAATACAGAACTTCATTTTATTAGGGGGAAAATTCAGAAATTCCCCTTATTTTGGGGCAAAATTAAGAAATTCCCCTTATTTTGGGGCAAAATTGAAGAAATTTCCCTTATTTTGGAGCAAAATTGCAGAAATTTCCCTTATTTTGTGGCAAAATTGTAGAAATTTCTTTTATTTTGGTACAGAATTGCAGAAATTTTTCTTATTTTGTGGCCAGAAGGCAGAAATTTTCCATATTTTGGAACAAAAGGGCACAAATTTTTCTTATTTTCGGGCAAAATTGCAGAAAATTCATTTATTTCAGGGCAAAAGGCAGAAATTTCTTTTATTATGGTACAAAATTGAAGAAATTTTCCTTATTTTGGAACAAAAAGGCAGAAATTCCCCATATTTTGGGGCAAAGGTAGAAATTCCTCTTATTTTGAGGTAAAATGCGGAAATTCTGCTTATTTAGAGGTAAAATGCAGAAATTCCTCTAATATTGGGGGAAAAATGCAGAAATCCCCTTTATTTGGGGGCTAAAAGGCAGATATTTTCCGTATATTGAAGCAAAATTGAAGAAATTCTCATAATTTTCTGTCAAAAAGGCAGAAATTCTCCTTATTTTGGGGCAAAAAGACAGAAAATCTCCTTTTTTCGGGGGCAAAAAGTCAGAAATTTCCCTTATTTTAAGGCAAAATTGCAGAAATTTCCCTTATTTTGGAGCAAAATTGCAGAAATTTCCCTTATTTTGGGGCAAAATTGCAGAAATTTCACTTATTTCAGTGAAAAAAGGCAGAAATTTCTCTTATTTTGGGGCCAAAAAGCAGTAATTTCTTTTATTTTGGTACAAAATTGCAGAAATTTTTCTTATTTTGGGGCAAAAAGGCAAAAATTCCCCTTATTTTGAGGTAAAAAAGGATGAAATTCCCCTTATTTTGGGGCAAAAAGGCTGAAATTCCCCTTATTTTGGGGCAAAAAGCAGACATTTCCCTTATTTTGGGGAAAAATTTTAGAAATTTCACTTATTTCAGGGCAAAAAGTCAGAAATTCCCCTTATTTTGGGGCAAAAAGACAGAAATTCCGTTTATTTTTGGGGAAAAGGCAGAAATTGCACTTATGTTGAGTCAAAAAGGAGGAAAATCCCCTTATTTTGGGGAAAAAATGAAGAAATTTCTTTTTTTTATGGCAAAAAGTTATACATTCCCTTTATTTTTGGGCAAAAAGGCAGAAATTCCCTGTATTTTGGAGCAAAATTGCAGAAAATCCCCTAATTTTGGGCAAAAAGGCAGAAATTCCATTTATTTGGGGTAAAACTGCAGAAATTTCACTTATTTCGCGGCAAAATGGCAGAAATTCCCCTTCTTTTCGGCAAAAAAGGCAGAAAATCCCCGTATTTTGGAGCAAAATTGCAGTAATTCACCTTATTTTAGGGTAAAAAAATGCAGTAATTTTCTTTATTTGGGCCAAAAAACAGAAGTTTCCCTTATTTTCGGGCAAAAAGGCAGAAATTCCCCGTATTTTGAAGCAAAATTTTAGAAACTCCCCTAATTTTGGGGCAAAAAGGCAGAAATTCCCTTTATTTTGGGACAACAATACAGAAATTCACCTTATTATGGGGCAAAAAGTCAGAAATTCCCCTTATTTTGGGGCAAAATTGAAGAAATTTCCCTTATATTCGAGCAAAATTGCAGAAATTTCCCTTATTTTGTTGCAAAATTGTAGAAATTTCTTTTATTTTGGTACAGAATTGCAGAAATTTTTCTTATTTTGTGGCAAGAAGCCAGAAATTTTCCATAATTTGGGGCATAAAGGCACAAATTTTTCTTATTTTTGGGAAATATTGCAAAAATTTCATTTATTTCAGGGCAAAAAGCAGAAATTTCTTTTATTATGGTACAAAATTGAAGAAATTTTTCTTATTTTGGAACAAAAAGGCAGAAATTCCCCATATTTTGGGGCAAAAAGGCAAAAATTCCCCTTATTTTGGGGCAAAATTGCAGAAATTTCTTTTATTTTGGTACAAAATTGCAGAAAATTTTTTTGTTTTGGGACAAAAAGGCAGAAATTCCGCTTTATTTGAGGTAAAAAGGATGAAATTCCCCTTATTTTGAGGTAAAAAGGCAGAAATTTCCCTCATTTTGGGGCAAAAAGCAGACATTTCCCTTATTTGGGGAAAAATTTTAGAAATTTCACTTATTTCATGGCAAAAAGTCAGAAATTCCCCTTATTTTGGGGCAAAAAGACAGAAATTTTGTTTATTTTTGGGGGAAAGGCAGAAATTGCTCTTATTTTGAGTCAAAAATGCGGAAAATCCCGTTATTTTGGGGAAAAAATTAAGAAATTTCCCTTTTTTATGGCAAAAAGGTATACATTTTCTTTATTTCGGGCAAAAAGGCAGAAATTCCCTGTATTTAGGAGCAAAATTGCAGAAATTCCCCTAATTTTTGGAAAAAGGAAGAAATTCCATTTATTTGGGATCAAACTGCAGAAATTTCACTTATTTTGTGGCAAAATGGCAGAAATACTTTTTATTTTCAGCGAAAAAGGCAGAAAATCCCCGTATTTGGGAGAAAAATTGCAGTAATTCACCTAATTTTGGGGTAAAAAATGCAGTAGTTTTCTTTATTTTGGGGCAAAACGGCAGACATTTCCCTTAATTCGGGGCTTAAGGCAGAAATTCCCCTTATTTTAGGGCAAAATTGCAGAAATTTCCCTTTTTTGTGGGCAAAAAACAGGAATTCCCCTTATTTTCGGGCAAAATTGCAGAAATTTCCCTTATTATGTGGAAAAATTGCAGAAATTTCCCTTATTTTAGGGCAAAATTGCAGAAATTTCACTTATTTCAGAGAAAAAAAAGCAAAAATTTTTCTTATTTTGGGGCAAAAAGGCAGAAATTCGCCTTATTTTAGAGCAAAAAGGCAGAAATTCACCTTATTTTGGAGCAAAATTGCAGAAATTCCCCTAATATTGGGGCAAAAATGCAGAAATTTTTTTTATTTGGGCCAAAAAACAGAAGTTCCCCTTATTTTCAGGCAAAAAGGCAGAAATTCCCCGTATTTTGAAGCAAAATTTTAGAAACTCCCCTAATTTTGGGGCAAAAAGGCAGAAATTTCCTTTATTTTGGGCAAAATACAGAAATTCATTTTATTCGGGGGAAAATTCAGAAATTCCCCTTATTTTGGGGCAAAATTGAAGAAATTTCCCTTATTTTGGAGCAAAATTGCAGAAATTTCCCTTATTTTGTGGCAAAATTTTAGAAATTTCTTTTATTTTGGTACAGAATTGCAGAAATTTTTCTTAATTTGTGGCAAGAAGGCAGAAATTTTCCATATTTGGGGGAAAAAGGCACAAATTTTTCTTATTTTCGGGCAAAATTGAAGAAATTTCATTTATTTCAGGGCAAAAAGCAGAAATTTCTTTTATTATGGTACAAAATTTTAAAAATTTCCTTATTTTGGAACAAAAAGTCAGAAATTCCCCATATTTTGGGGCAAAGGCAGAAAATCCTCTTATTTTGAGGTGAAATGCAGAAATTGTGATTATTTAGAGGTAAAATGAAGAAATTCCCCTAATATTGGGGAAAAATGCAGAAATTCCCTTTATTTGGGGGCTAAAAGGCAGATATTTTCGGTATTTTGAAGCAAAATTGAAGAAATTCTCATAATTTTCTGGCAAAAAGGCAGAAATTCTCCTTATTTTGGGGCAAAAAGACAGAAAATCTTTTTTTGTGGGCAAAATGTCAGAAATTTCCCTTATTTTGGGGCAAAATTGCAGAAATTTTCCTTTTTTGGAGCAAAATTGCAGAAATTTCCCTTATTTTGGGGCAAAATTGCAGAAATTTCACTTATTTCAGGGAAAAAAGGCAAAAATTTCTCTTATTTTGGGGCAAAAAGCTGTAATATCTTTTATTTTGGTACAAAATTGCAGAAAATTTTCTTATTTTGGGGCAAAAAGGCAGAAATTCCGCTTTATTTGAGGTAAAAAGGATGAAATTCCTTTTATTTTGAGGTAAAAAGGCAGAAATTTCCCTCATTTTGGGGCAAAAAGCAGACATTTCTCTTATTTGGGGAAAAATTTTAGAAATTTCACTTATTTCAGGGCAAAAAGTCAGAAATTCCCCTTATTTTGGGGCAAAAAGACAGAAAATCCGTTTATTTTTGGGGAAAAGGCAGAAATTGCACTTATTTTGAGTCAAAAAGGCGGAAAATCCCGTTATTTTGGGGGGAAAAATGAAGAAATTTCCCTTTTTTATGGCAAAAAGGTATACATTCCCTTTATTTCGGGCAAAAAGGCAGAAATTCCCTGTATTTTGGAGCAAAATTGCAGAAATTCCCCTAATTTGGCCAAAAGTCGGAAATTCCATTTATTTGGGGTAAAACTGCAGAAATTTCACTTATTTCGCGGCAAAATGGCAGAAATTCCCCTTATTTTCAGCGAAAAAGGCAGAAAATCCCCGTATTTTGGAGCAAAATTGCAGTAATTCACCTAATTTGGGGGTAAAAAAATGTAGTAGTTTTCCTTATTTTGGGGCAAAACGGCAGAAATTTCTCTTAATTCAGGGCTTAAGGCAGAAATTCTCCTTATTTTAGGGAAAAATTGCAGAAATTTCCCTTATTTGTGGGCAAAAAAGAGAAATTCCCCTTATTTTGGGGCAAAATTGCAGAAATTTCCCTTATTATGGGAAAAAATTTCAGAAATTTCCCTTATTTTAGGGCAAAATTGCAGAAATTTCACTTATTTCAGAGAAAAAAAAAGCAAAAATTTTTCTTATTTTGGGGCAAAAAGGCAGAAATTCGCCTTATTTTGGGGCAAAAAGGCAGAAATTCACCTTATTTTGGAGCAAAATTGCAGAAATTCCCCTAATATTGGGGCAAAAATGCAGAAATTTTCTTTATTTGGGCCAAAAAAGCAGAAGTTCCCCTTATTTTCAGGCAAAAAGGCAGAAATTCCCCGTATTTTGAAGCAAAATTTTAGAAACTCCCCTAATTTTGGGGCAAAAGGGCAGAAATTTTCTTTATTTTGGGACAAAAATACAGAACTTCATTTTATTATGGGGCAAAATTAAGAAAATCCCCTTATTTTGGGGCAAAATTGAAGAAATTTCCCTTATTTTGGAGCAAAATTGCAGAAATTTCCCTTATTTTGTGGCAAAATTGTAGAAATTTCTTTTATTTTGGTACAGAATTGCAGAAATTTTTCTTATTTTGTGGCAAGAAGGCAGAAATTTTCCATATTTTGGGGCAAAAAGGCACAAATTTTTCTTATTTTCGGGCAAAATTGCAGAAATTTCATTTATTTCAGGGCAAAAAGCAGAAATTTCTTTTATTATGGTACAAAATTGAAGAAATTTTCCTTATTTTGGAACAAAAAGGCAGAAATTCCCCATATTTTGGGGCAAAGATAGAAATTCCTCTTATTTTGAGGTAAAATGCAGAAATTCTGCTTATTTAGAGGTAAAATGCAGAAATTCCCTTAATATTGGGGGAAAATGCAGAAATTCCCTTTATTTGGGGGCTAAAAGGCAGATATTTTCCGTATATTGAAGCAAAATTGAAGAAATTCTCATAATTTTCGGGCAAAAAGGCAGAAGTTCTCCTTATTTTGGGGCAAAAAGACAGAAAATCTCCTTTTTTCGGGGGCAAAAAGTGAGAAATTTCCCTTATTTTAAGGCAAAATTGCAGAAATTTCCCTTATTTTGGAGCAAAATTGCAGAAATTTCCCTTTTTTGGGGCAAAATTGCAGAAATTTCACTTATTTCAGGGAAAAAAGGCAGAAATTTCTCTTATTTAGGGGCCAAAAAGCAGTAATTTCTTTTATTTTAGTACAAAATTGCAGAAATTTTTCTTATTTTGGGGCAAAAAGGCAAAAATTCCCCTTATTTTGAGGTAAAAAAGGATGAAATTCCTTTTATTTTGGGGCAAAAAGGCTGAAATTCTCCTTATTTTGGGGCAAAAATCAGACATTTCCCTTATTTTGGGGAAAAATTTTAGAAATTTCACTTATTTCAGGGCAAAAAGTCAGAAATTCCCCTTATTTTGGGGCAAAAAGACAGAAATTCCGTTTATTTTTGGGGAAAAGGCAGAAATTGCACTTATGTTGAGTCAAAAAGGAGGAAAATCCCCTTATTTTGGGGAAATAATGAAGAAATTTCCTTTTTTTATGGCAAAAAGTTATAAATTCTTTTTATTTTTGGGCAAAAAGGCAGAAATTCCCTGTATTTTGGAGCAAAATTGCAGAAAATCCCCTAATTTTGGGCAAAAAGGCAGAAATTCCATTTATTTGGGGTAAAACTGCAGAAATTTCACTTATTTCACGGCAAAATGGCAGAAATTCCCCTTATTTTCGGCAAAAAAGGCAGAAAATCTCCGTATTTTGGAGCAAAATTGCAGTAATTCACCTAATTTTGGGGTAAAAAATGCAGTAATTTTCTTTATTTGGGCCAAAAAACAGAAGTTTCCCTTATTTTCTGACAAAGAGGAAGAAATTCCCCGTATTTTGAAGCAAAATTTTAGAAACTCCCCTAATTTTGGGGCAAAAAGGCAGAAATTCCCATTATTTTGGGACAAAAATACAGAAATTCACCTTATTATGGGGCAAAAAGTCAGAAATTCCCCTTATTTTGGGGCAAAATTGAAGAAATTTCCCTTATATTCGAGCAAAATTGCAGAAATTTCCCTTATTTTGTTGCAAAATTGAAGAAATTTCTTTTATTTTGGTACAGAATTGCTGAAATTTTTCTTATTTTGTGGCAAGAAGCCAGAAATTTTCCATAATTTGGGGCATAAAGGCACAAATTTTTCTTATTTTTGGGAAATATTGCAGAAATTTCATTTATTTCAGGGCAAAAAGCAGAAATTTCTTTTATTATGGTACAAAATTGAAGAAATTTTCCTTATTTTGGAACAAAAAGGCAGAAATTCCCCATATTTTGGGGCAAAAAGGCAGAAATTCCCCTTATTTTGGGCCAAATTGCAGAAATTTCTTTTATTTTGGTACAAAATTGCAGAAAATTTTCTTATTTTGGGGCAAAAAGGCAGAAATTCCGCTTTATTTGAGGTAAAAAGGATGAAATTCCCCTTATTTTGAGGTAAAAAGGCAGAAATTTCCCTCATTTTGGGGCAAAAAGCAGACATTTCTCTTATTTGGGGAAAAATTTTAGAAATTTCACTTATTTCAGGGCAAAAAGTCAGAAATTCCCCTTATTTTGGGGCAAAAAGACAGAAAATCCGTTTATTTTTGGGGGAAAGGCAGAAATTGCTCTTATTTTGAGTCAAAAAGGCGGAAAATCCCGTTATTTTGGGGAAAAAATGAAGAAATTTCTTTTTTTTATGGCAAAAAGGTATACATTCCCTTTATTTCGGGCAAAAAGGCAGAAATTCCCTGTATTTTGGAGCAAAATTGCAGAAATTTTCCTAATTTTAGCAAAAAGGCAGAAATTCCATTTATTTGGGGTCAAACTGCAGAAATTTTACTTATTTCGTGGCAAAATGGCAGAAATTCCCCTTATTTTCGGCGAAAAACGCAGAAAATCCCCGTATTTTGGAGCAAAATTGCAGTAATTCACCTAATTTGGGGGTAAAAAATGCAGTAGTTTTCTTTATTTTGGGGCAAAACGGCAGAAATTTCCCTTAATTCGGGGCTTAAGGCAGAAATTCCCCTTATTTTAGGGCAAAATTGCAGAAATTTCCCTTATTTGTGGGCAAAAAACAGGAATTCCCCTTATTTTCGAGCAAAATTGCAGCAATTTCCCTTATTATAGGGAAAAATTGCAGAAATTTCCCTTATTTTAGGGCAAAATTGCAGAAATTTCACTTATTTCAGAGAAAAAAAGCAAAAATTTTTCTTATTTTGAAGCAAAAAGGCAGAAATTCGCCTTATTTTGGAGCAAAATTGCAGAAATTCCCCTAATATTGGGGCAAAAATGCAGAAATTTCCTTTATTTTGGCCAAAAAAGCAGAAGTTCCCCTTATTTTCAGGCAAAAAGGCAGAAATTCCCCGTATTTTGAAGCAAAATTTTAGAAACTCCCCTAATTTTGGGGCAAAAAGGCAGAAATTTTCTTTATTTTGGGACAAAAATACAGAACTTCATTTTATTATGGGGCAAAATTAAGAAATTCTTCTTATTTTAGGGCAAAATTGAAGAAATTTCCCTTATTTTGGAGCAAAATTGCAGAAATTTCCTTATTTTGTGGCAAAATTGTAGAAATTTCTTTTATTTTGGTACAGAATTGCAGAAATTTTTCTTATTTTGTGGCAAGAAGGCAGAAATTTTCCATATTTTGGGGCAAAAAGGCACAAATTTTTCTTATTTTCGAACAAAATTTCAGAAATTTCATTTATTTCACGGCAAAAAGCAGAAATTTCTTTTATTATGGTACAAAATTGAAGAAATTTTACTTATTTTGGAACAAAAAGGCAGAAATTCCCCATATTTTGGGGCAAAGGTAGAAATTCCTCTTATTTTGAGGTAAAATGCAGAAATTCTGCTTATTTAGAGGTAAAATGCAGAAATTCCCCTAATATTGGGGGAAAATGCAGAAATTCCCTTTATTTGGGGGCTAAAAGGCAGATATTTTCCGTATATTGAAGCAAAATTGAAGAAATTCTCATAATTTTCCGGCAAAAAGGCAGAAATTCTCCTTATTTTGGGGCAAAAAAACAGAAAATCTCCTTTTTTCGGGGGCAAAAAGTCAGAAATTTCCCTTATTTTAAGGCAAAATTGCAGAAATTTCCATTATTTTGGAGCAAAATTGCAGAAATTTCCCTTATTTTGGGGCAAAATTGCAGAAATTTCACTTATTTCAGGGAATAAAGGCAGAAATTTCTCTTATTTAGGGGCCAAAAAGCAGTAATTTCTTTTATTTTGGTACAAAATTGCAGAAATTTTTCTTATTTTGGGGCAAAAAGGCAAAAATTCCCCTTATTTTGATGTAAAAAAGGATGAAATTCCCTTTATTTTGGGGCAAAAAGGCTGAATTCCCCTTACTTTGGGGCAAAAAGACATTTCCCTTATTTTGGGGAAAAATTTTAGAAATTTCACTTATTTCAGGGCAAAAAGTCAGAAATTCCCCTTATTTTGGGGCAAAAAGACAGAAATTCCGTTTATTTTTGGGGAAAAGGCAGAAATTGCACTTATGTTGAGTCAAAAAGGAGGAAAATCCCCTTATTTTGGGGAAATAATGAAGAAATTTCCTTTTTTTATGGCAAAAAGTTATACATTCCCTTTAGTTTTGGGCAAAAAGGCAGAAATTCCCTGTATTTTGGAGCAAAATTGCAGAAAATCCCCTAATTTTGGGCAAAAAGGCAGAAATTCCATTTATTTGGGGTAAAACTGCAGAAATTTCACTTATTTCACGGCAAAATGGCAGAAATTCCCCTTATTTTCGGCAAAAAAGGCAGAAAATCTCCGTATTTTGGAGCAAAATTGCAGTAATTCACCTAATTTTGGGGTAAAATTGCAGTAATTTTCTTTATTTGGGCCAAAAAACAGAAGTTTCCCTTATTTTCGGGCAAAAAGGCAGAAATTCCCTGTATTTTGAAGCAAAATTTTAGAAACTCCCCTAATTTTGGAGCAAAAACGCAGAAATTCCCTTTATTTTGGGACAAAAATACAGAAATTCACCTTATTATGGGGCAAAAAGTCAGAAATTCCCCTTATTTTGGGGCAAAATTGAAGAAATTTCCCTTATATTGGAGCAAAATTGCAGAAATTTCCCTTATTTTGTTGCAAAATTGTAGAAATTTCTTTTATTTTGGTACAGAATTGCAGAAATTTTTCTTATTTTGTGGCAAGAAGCCAGAAATTTTCCATAATTTGGGGCATAAAGGCACAAATTTTTCTTATTTTTGGGAAATATTGCAGAAATTTCATTTATTTCAGGGCAAAAAGCAGAAATTTCTTTTATTATGGTACAAAATTGAAGAAATTTTTCTTATTTTGGAACAAAAAGGCAGAAATTCCCCATATTTTGGGGCAAAAAGGCAGAAATTCCCCTTATTTTGGGGCAAAATTGCAGAAATTTTTTTTATTTTGGTACAAAATTGCAGAAAGTTTTCTTATTTTGGGGCAAAAAGGCAGAAATTCCCCTTATTTTGAGGTAAAAAGGATGAAATTCCCTTATTTTAGGGAAAAAAGGAAGAAATTTCTCTAATTTTGGGGCAAAAAGAAGACATTTCCTTTATTTTGGGGAAAAATTTTAGAAATTTCACTTATTTCAGGGCAAAAAGTCAGAATTTTTCTTATTTTGAGGCAAAAAGACAGAAATTCCGTTTATTTTTGGGGAAAAGGCAGAAATTGCACTTATTTTGTGTCAAAAAGGCGGAAAATCTACTTATTTTGGGGAAAAAAATGAAGAAATTTCCCTTTTTTATGGCAAAAAGGTATACATTCCCTTTATTTCGGGCAAAAAGGCAGAAATTCCCTGTATTTTGGAGCAAAATTGCAGAAATTCCCCTAATTTGGCCAAAAGTCGGAAATTCCATTTATTTGGGGTAAAACTGCAGAAATTTCACTTATTTCGCGGCAAAATGGCAGAAATTCCCCTTATTTTCAGCGAAAAAGGCAGAAAATCCCCGTATTTTGGAGCAAAATTGCAGTAATTCACCTAATTTTGGGGTAAAAAATGCAGTAGTTTTCTTTATTTTGGGGCAAAACAGCAGAAATTTCCCTTAATTCGGGGCTTAAGGCAGAAATTCGCCTTATTTTAGGGCAAAATTGCAGAAATTTCCCTTATTTGTGGGCAAAAAACAGGAATTCCCCTTATTTTGGGACAAAATTGCAGAAGTTTTTCTTATTATGGGGAAAAATTGCAGAAATTTCCCTTATTTTAGGGCAAAATTGCAGAAATTTCACTTATTTCAGAGAAAAAAAGCAAAAATTTTTTTATTTTGGGGCAAAGAGGCAGAAATTCGCCTTATTTTGGGGCAAAAAGGCAGAAATTCACCTTATTTTGGAGCAAAATTGCAGAAATTCCCCTAATATTGTGGCAAAAATGCAGAAATTTCTTTTATTTGGGCCAAAAAAGCAGAAGTTCCCCTTATTTTCAGGCAAAAAGGCAGAAATTCCCCGTATTTTGAAGCAAAATTTTAGAAACTCCCCTAATTTTGGGGCAAAAAGGCAGAAATTTCCTTTATTTTGGGCAAAATACAGAAATTCATTTTATTAGGGGGAAAATTCAGAAATTCCCTTTATTTTGGGGCAAAATTGAAGAAATTTCCCTTATTTTGGAGCAAAATTGCAGAAATTTCCCTTATTTTGTGGCAAAATTGTAGAAATTTCTTTTATTTTGGTACAGAATTGCAGAAATTTTTCTTATTTTGTGGCAAGAAGGCAGAAATTTTCCATATTTTGGGGGAAAAAAGGCACAATTTTTTCTTATTTTCGGGCAAAATTGCAGAAATTTCATTTATTTCAGGGCAAAAAGCAGAAATTTCTTTTATTATGGTACAAAATTAAAAAATTTTACTTATTTTGGAACAAAAAGGCAGAAATTCCCCATATTTTGGGGCAAAGGCAGAAATTCCTCTTATTTTGAGGTGAAATGCAGAAATTCTGATTATTTAGAGGTAAAATGAAGAAATTTCCCTAATATTGGGGAAAAATGCAGAAATTCCCTTTATTTGGGGGCTAAAAGACAGATATTTTCGGTATTATGAAGCAAAATTGAAGAAATTCTCATAATTTTCTGGCAAAAAGGCAGAAATTCTCCTTATTTTGGGGCAAAAAGACAGAAAATCTTTTTTCGGGGGAAAAATGTCAGAAATTTTCCTTTTTTGGAGCAAAATTGCAGAAATTCACCTTATTTTGGAGCAAAATTGCAGAAATTTCCCTAATATTGGGGCAAAAATGCAGAAATTTCCATTATTTGGGCCAAAAAAGCAGAAGTTCCTCTTATTTTCAGGCAAAAAGGCAGAAATTCCCCGTATTTTGAAGCACAATTTTAGAAACTCCCCTAATTTTGGGGCAAAAAGGCAGAAATTTTCTTTATTTTGGGACAAAAATACAGAACTTCATTTTATTAGGGGGAAAATTCAGAAATTCCCCTTATTTTGGGGCAAAATTAAGAAATTCCCCTTATTTTGTGGCAAAATTGAAGAAATTTCCCTTATTTTGGAGCAAAATTGCAGAAATTTCCCTTATTTTGTGGCAAAATTGTAGAAATTTCTTTTATTTTGGTACAGAATTGCAGAAATTTTTCTTATTTTGTGGCAAGAAGGCAGAAATTTTCCATATTTTGGAACAAAAGGGCACAAATTTTTCTTATTTTCGGGCAAAATTGCAGAAAATTCATTTATATCAGGGCAAAAGGCAGAAATTTCTTTTATTATGGTACAAAATTGAAGAAATTTTCCTTATTTTGGAACAAAAAGGCAGAAATTCCCCATATTTTGGGGCAAAGGTAGAAATTCCTCTTATTTTGAGGTAAAATGCAGAAATTCTGCTTATTTAGAGGTAAAATGCAGAAATTCCCCTAATATTGGGGGAAAAATGCAGAAATCCCCTTTATTTGGGGGCTAAAAGGCAGATATTTTTCGTATATTGAAGCAAAATTGAAGAAATTCTCATAATTTTCGGGCAAAAAGGCAGAAATTCTCCTTATTTTAGGGCAAAAAGACAGAAAATCTCCTTTTTTCGGGGGCAAAAAGTAAGAAATTTCCCTTATTTTAAGGCAAAATTGCAGAAATTTCCCTTATTTTGGAGCAAAATTGCAGAAATTTCTCTTATTTTGGGGCAAAATTGCAGAAATTTCACTTATTTCAGTGAAAAAAGGAAGAAATTTCTCTTATTTTGGGGCCAAAAAGCAGTAATTTCTTTTATTTTGGTACAAAATTGCAGAAATTTTTCTTATTTTCGGGCAAAAGGGCAAAAATTCCCCTTATTTTGAGGTAAAATAGGATGAAATTCCCCTTATTTTGGGGCAAAAAGGCTGAAATTCCCCTTATTTTGGGGCAAAAAACAGACATTTCCCTTATTTTGGGGAAAAATTTTAGAAATTTCACTTATTTCAGGGCAAAAAGTCAGAAATTCCCCTTATTTTGGGGCAAAAAGACAGAAATTCCGTTTATTTTTGGGGAAAAGGCAGAAATTGCACTTATGTTGAGTCAAAAAGGAGGAAAATCCCCTTATTTTGGGGAAAAAATGAAGAAATTTCCTTTTTTTTATGGCAAAAAGTTATACATTCCCTTTATTTTTGGGCAAAAAGGCAGAAATTCTCTGTATTTTGGAGCAAAATTGCAGAAAATCCCCTAATTTTGGGCAAAAAGGCAGAAATTCCATTTATTTGGGGTAAAACTGCAGAAATTTCACTTATTTCGCGGCAAAATGGCAGAAATTTCCCTTATTTTTGGCAAAAAAGGCAGAAAATCCCCGTATTTTGGAGCAAAATTGCAGTAATTCACCTAATTTTGGGGTAAAAAATGCAGTAATTTTTTTTATTTGGGCCAAAAAACAGAAGTTTCCCTTATTTTCTGGCAAAAAGGAAGAAATTCCCCGTATTTTGAAGCAAAATTTTAGAAACTCCCCTAATTTTGGGGCAAAAAGGCAGAAATTCCCTTTATTTTGGGACAAAAATACAGAAATTCACCTTATTATGGGGCAAAAAGTCAGAAATTCCCTTTATTTTGGGGCAAAATTGAAGAAATTTCCCTTATATTCGAGCAAAATTGCAGAAATTTCCATTTTGTTGCAAAATTGTAGAAATTTCTTTTATTTTGGTACAGAATTGCAGAAATTTTTTTTATTTTGTGGCAAGAAGCCAGAAATTTTCCATAATTTGGGGCATAAAGGCACAAATTTTTCTTATTTTTGGGAAATATTGCAGAAATTTCATTTATTTCAGGGCAAAAAGCAGAAATTTTTTTTATTATGGTACAAAATTGAAGAAATTTTTCTTATTTTGGAACAAAAAGGCAGAAATTCCCCATATTTTGGGGCAAAAAGGCAAAATTTCCCCTTATTTTGGGGCAAAATTGCAAAAATTTCTTTTATTTTGGTACAAAATTGCAGAAAATTTTCTTATTTTGGGGCAAAAAGGCAGAAATTCCGCTTTATTTGAGGTAAAAAAAATGAAATTCCCCTTATTTTGAGGTAAAAAGGCAGAAATTTCCCTCATTTTGGGGCAAAAAGCAGACATTTCCCTTATTTGTGGAAAAATTTTAGAAATTTCACTTATTTCATGGCAAAAAGTCAGAAATTCCCCTTATTTAGGGGCAAAAAGACAGAAAATCCGTTTATTTTTTGGGGAAAGGCAGAAATTGCTCTTATTTTAAGTCAAAAATGCGGAAAATCCCGTTATTTTGGGGAAAAAATGAAGAAATTTCCCTTTTTTATGGCAAAAAGGTATACATTTTCTTTATTTCGGGCAAAAAGGCAGAAATTCCCTGTATTTAGGAGCAAAATTGCAGAAATTCCCCTAATTTTTGGCAAAAAGGCAGAAATTTCATTTATTTGGGATCAAACTGCAGAAATTTCACTTATTTCGTGGCAAAATGGCAGAAATTCTCCTTATTTTCAGCGAAAAAGGCAGAAAATCCCCGTATTTGGGAGCAAAATTGCAGTAATTCACCTAATTTTGGGGTAAAAAATGCAGTAGTTTTCTTTATTTTGGGGCAAAACGGCAGAAATTTCCCTTAATTCGGGGCTTAAGGCAGAAATTCCCCTTATTGTAGGGCAAAATTGCAGAAATTTCCCTTATTTGTGGGCAAAAAACAGGAATTCCCCTTATTTTCAAGCAAAATTGCAGAAATTTCCCTTATTCTGGGGAAAAATTGCAGAAATTTCCCTTATTTTAGGGCAAAATTGCAGAAATCTTACTTATTTCAGAGAAAAAAAGCAAAAATTTTTCTTATTTTGGTGCAAAAAGGCAGAAATTCGCCTTATTTTGGGGCAAAAAGAAAGAAATTCACCTTATTTTGGAGCAAAATTGCAGAAATGCCCCTAATATTAGGGCAAAAATGCAGAAATTTCCTTTATTTGGGCCAAAAAAGCAGAAGTTCCCCTTATTTTCAGGCAGAAAAGCAGAAATTCCCCGTATTTTGAAGCAAAATTTTAGAAACTCCCCTAATTTTGGGGCAAAAAAGCAAAAATTCCCTTTATTTTGGGGCAAAAATACAGAAATTCATTTTATTATGGGGCAAAATTCAGATATTCCCTTTATTTTGGGGCAAAATTGAAGTAATTTCCCTTATTTTGGAGCAAAATTGCAGAAATTTCCCTTATTTTGTGGCAAAATTGTAGAAATTTCTTTTATTTTGTACAGAATTGCAGAAATTTTTCTTATTTTGTGGCAAGAAGGCAGAAATTTTCCATATTTTGGAACAAAAGGGCACAAATTTTTCTTATTTTCGGGCAAAATTGCAGAAATTTCATTTATTTCAGGGCAAAAAGCAGAAATTTCTTTTATTATGGTACAAAATTGAAGAAATTTTCCTTATTTTGGAACAAAAAGGCAGAAATTCCCCATATTTTGGGGCAAAGGCAGAACTTCCTCTTATTTTGAGGTAAAATGCAGAAATTCTGCTTATTTAGAGGTAAAATGCAGAAATTCCCCTAATATTGGGGAAAAATGCAGAAATTCCCTTTATTTGGGGGCTAAAAGGCGGATATTTTTCGTATTTTGAAGCAAAATGGAAGAAATTCTCATAATTTTCGGGCAAAAAGGCAGAAATTCTCCTTATTTTCGGGCAAAAAGACAAAAAATCTCCTTTTTTCTGGGGCAAAAAGTCAGAAATTTTCCTTATTTTGTGGCAAAATTGCAGAAATTTTCCTTATTTTGGAGCAAAATTGCAGAAATTTCCCTTATTTTGGGGCAAAATTGCTGAAATTTCACTTATTTCAGGGAAAAAAGGCAGAAATTTCTCTTATTTTGGGGCAAATAAGCAGTAATTTCTTTTATTTTGGTACAAAATTGCAGAAATTTTTCTTATTTTGGGGCAAAAAAACAAAAATTCCCCTTATTTTGAGGTAAAAAAGCTGAAATTCCCCTTATTTTGGGGCAAAAAGGCTGAAATTCCCCTTATTTTGGGGCAAAAAGACAGAAATTCCGTTTAATTTTGGGGAAAAGGCAGAAATTGCACTTATTTTGAGTCAAAAAGGCGGAAAATCCCCTTATTTTGGGGAAAAAATGAAGAAATTTCCTTTTTTTTATGGCAAAAAGTTATACATTCCCTTTATTTTTGGGCAAAAAGGCAGAAATTCTCCGTGTTTTGGAGCAAAATTGCAGAAATTCCCCAAATTTGGGCAAAAAGGCAGAAATTCCATTTATTTGGGGTAAAACTGCAGAAATTTCACTTATTTCGCGGCAAAATTGGAGAAATTCCTTTTATTTTTGGCGAAAAAGGCAGAATATCTCTGTATTATGGAGCAAAATTGCAGTAATTCACCTAATTTTGGGGTAAAACATGCAATAATATTCTTTATTTCGGGGCAAAATGACAGAAATTTCCCTTAATTCGGGGTAAAAGGCAGAAATTCACCTTATTTTAGAGCAAAATGGCAGAAATTCTCCTAATATTGGGGCAAAAATGCAGGAATTTCCTTTATTTGGTCCAAAAAAGCAGTTCCACTTATTTTTGGGCAAAAAGGCAGAAATTTCCCGTATTTTGTAGCAAAATTTTAGAAACCACCCTAATTTTGGGGCAAAAAGGCAGAAATTCCCTTTATTTTGGGGCAAAAATACAAAAATTCACCTTATTATGGGGCAAAAAGTCAGAAATTCCCCTTATTTTGGGGCAAAATTGAAGAAATTTCCCTTATTTTGGAGCAAAATTGCAGAAATTTCCCTTATTTTGTGGAAAATTGTAGAAATTTCTTTTATTTTGGTACAGAATTGCCGAAATTTTTCTGATTTTGTGGCAAGAAGGCAGAAATTTTCCATATTTTGGGGCAAAAAGGCACAAATTTTTCTTATTTTTGGGAAATATTGCAGAAATTTCATTTATTTCATGGCAAAAAGCAGAAATTTCTTTTATTATGGTACAAAATTGAAGAAATTTTTCTTATTTTGGAACAAAAAGGCAGAAATTCCCCATATTTTAAAGCAAAAAGGCAGAAATTCCCCTTATTTTGGGGCAAAATTGCAGAAATTTCTTTTATTTTGGTACAAAATTGCAGAAAATTTTCTTATTTTGGGGCAAAAAGGCACAAATTCCCCTTATTTTGAGGTGAAAAGGATGAAATTCCCCTTATCTTGGGGGAAAAAGGCAGAAATTTCCCTTATTTGGGGGCAAAAAGCAGACATTTTCCTTATTTGGGGAAAAATTTTAGAAATTTAACTTATTTCAGGGCAAAAAGTCAGAATTTCTCCTTATTTTGGGGCAAAAAGACAGAAATTCCGTTTATTTTGGGGGAAAAGGCAGAAATTGCACTTATTTTGTTTCAAAAAGGCAGAAAATCCCCTTATTTTGGGGGAAAAATGAAGAAATTTCCCTTTTTTATGGCAAAAAGGTATACCTTCCCTTTATTTCGGGCAAAAAGGCAGAAATTCTCTGTATTTTGGAACAAAATTGCAGAAATTCTTCTAATTTTTGGCTAAAAGTCAGAAATTCCATTTATTTGGGGTAAAACTGCAGAAATTTCACTTATTTCGCGGCAAAATGGCAGAAATTTCCCTTATTTTCGGCGAAAAAGGCAGAAAATCCTCGTATTTTGGAGCAAAATTGCAGTAATTCACCTAATTTTGGGGTAAAAAATGCAGTAGTTTTCTTTATTTTGGGGCAAAACGGCAGACATTTCCCTTAATTCGGGGCTTAAGGCAGAAATTCCCCTTATTTTAGGGCAAAATTGCAGAAATTTCCCTTATTTGTGGGCAAAAAAACAGGAATTCCTTTTATTTTGGGGCAAAATTGCAGAAATTTCCCTTATTATGGGGAAAAATTGCAGAAATTTCCCTTATTTTAGGGCAAAATTGCAGAAATTTCACTTATTTCAGAGAAAAAAAGCAAAAATTTTTCTTATTTTGGGGCAAAAAGGCAGAAATTCGCCTTATTTTGGGGCAAAAAGAAAGAAATTCACCTTATTTTGGAGCAAAATTGCAGAAATTCCCCTAATATTGGGGCAAAAATGCAGAAATTTCCTTTATTTGGGCCAAAAAAGCAGAAGTTCCCCTTATTTTCAGGCAAAAAGGCAGAAATTCCTCGTATTTTGAAGCAAAATTTTAGAAACTCCCCTAATTTTGGGGCAAAAAGGCAAAAATTCCCTTTATTTTGGGGCAAAAATACAGAAATTCATTTTATTATGGGGCAAAATTCAGAAATTCCCTTTATTTTCGGGCAAAATTGAAGAAATTTCCCTTTTTTTGGAGCAAAATTGCAGAAATTTCCCTTATTTTGTGGCAAAATTGTAGAAATTTCTTTTATTTTGGTACAGAATTGCAGAAATTTTTCTTATTTTGTGGCAAGAAGGCAGAAATTTTCCATATTTTGGAACAAAAGGGCACAAATTTTTCTTATTTTCGGGCAAAATTGCAGAAATTTTACTTATTTCAGGGCAAAAAGCAGAAATTTCTTTTATTATGGTACAAAATTTAAAAAATTTCCTTATTTTGGAACAAAAAGGCAGAAATTCCCCATGTTTTGGGGCAAAGGCAGAAATTCCTCTTATTTTGAGGTGAAATGCAGAAATTCTGATTATTTAGAGGTAAAATGCAGAAATTCCCCTAATATTGGGGGAAAATGCAGAAATTCCCTTTATTTGGGGGCTAAAAGGCAGATATTTTCCGTATTTTGAAGCAAAATTGAAAAAATTCTCATAATTTTCGGGCAAAAAGGCAGAAATTCTCCTTATATTGGGGCAAAAAGACAGAAAATCTCCTTTTTTCTGGGGCAAAAAGTCAGAAATTTCCCTTATTTTGCAGCAAAATTGCAGAAATTTCCCTTATTTTGGAGCAAAATTGCAGAAATTTCCCTTATTTTGGGGCAAAATTCCAGAAATTTCACTTATTTTAGGAAAAAAATCCAGAAATTTCTCTTATTTTGGGGCAAAAAAGCAGTAATTTCTTTTATTTTGGTACAAAATTGCAGAAATTTTTCTTATTTTGGGGCAAGAAAACAAAAATTCCCCTTATTTTGAGGTAAAAAATCTGAAATTCCCCTTATTTTGGGGCAAAAAGACAGAAATTCCGTTTAATTTTGGGGAAAAGGCAGAAATTGCACTTATTTTGAGTCAAAAAGGCGGAAAATCCCCTTATTTTGGAAAAAAAATGAAGAAATTTCCCTTTTTTATGGCAAAAAGGTATACATTCTCTGTATTTTTGGGCAAAAAGGCAGAAATTCCCCGTATTTTGGAGCAAAATTGCAGAAATTCCCCTAATTTTGGGCAAAAAGGCAGAAATTCCATTTATTTGGGGTAAAACTGCAGAAATTTCACTTATTTCGCGGCAAAATTGCAGAAATTCCTTTTATTTTCGGCGAAAAAGGCAGAAAATCTCTGTATTATGGAGCAAAATTGCAGTAATTCACCTAATTTTGGGGTAAAAAATGCAGTAATTTTCTTTATTTTGGGGCAAAACGACAGAAATTTCCCTTAATTCGGGGCAAAAGGCAGAAATTCACCTTATTTTAGGGCAAAATTGCAGAAATTTCCCTTATTTGTGGGCAAAAAACATAAATTTCCCTTATTTTGGGGCAAAATTGCAGAAATTTCACTTATTATGGGGAAAAATTGCAAAAATTTCCATATTTTAGGGCAAAATTGCAGAAATTTCACTTATTTCAGAGAAAAAAAGCAAAATTTTTTCTTATTTTGGGACAAATGCAGAAATTCACCTTATTATGGGGCAAAAAGTCAGAAATTCCCCTTATTTTCGGGCAAAATTGAAGAAATTTCCCTTATATTGGAGCAAAATTGCAGAAATTTCCCTTATTTTGTGGCAAAATTGTAGAAATTTCTTTTATTTTGGTACAGAATTGCCGAAATTTTTCTGATTTTGTGGCAGGAAGGCAGAAATTTTCCATATTTTGGGGCAAAAAAGCACAAATTTTTCTTATTTTTGGGAAATATTGCAGAAATTTCATTTATTTCAGGGCAAAAAGCAAAAATTTCCTTTATTATGGTACAAAATTGAAGAAATTTTCTTAATTTTGAAACAAAAAAGCAGAAATTCCTCATATTTTGGGGCAAAAAGGCAGAAATTCCCCTTATTTTGGGGAAAAATTGCAGAAATTTCTTTTATTTTGGTACAAAATGTCAGAAATTCCTCTTATTTTGGGGCAAAAAGACA
This sequence comes from Micromys minutus, assembly GCF_963924665.1. Classification (NCBI taxonomy): domain Eukaryota; kingdom Metazoa; phylum Chordata; class Mammalia; order Rodentia; family Muridae; genus Micromys; species Micromys minutus. Next base: position 29,721,652 of record NC_137963.1, read on the forward strand.
GTAATTCCGTTTATTTTTGGGGAAAAGGCAGAAATTGCACTTATTTTGTGTCAAAAAGGCGGAAAATCCCATTATTTTGGGGAAAAAAATGAAGAAATTTCCCTTTTTTATGGCAAAAAGGTATACATTCCCTTTATTTCAGGCAAAAAGGCAGAAATTCCCTGTATTATGGAACAAAATTGCAGAAATTTTCCTAATTTTGGGCAGAAAGGCAGAAATTCCATTTATTTGGGGTAAAACTGCAGAAATTTCACTTATTTCGTGGCAAAATGGCAGAAATTCCCCTTATTTTCGGCGAAAAAGGCAGAAAATCCCTGTATTTTGGAGAAAATTGAAGTAATTCACCTAATTTTGGGGTAAAAAATGCACTAATTTTCTTTATTTTGGGACAAAACGGCAGAAATTTCCCTTAATTCGGGGCAAAAGGCAGAAATTCACCTTATTTTAGAGCAAAATTGCAGAAATTCTCCTAATATTGGGGCAAAAATGCAGAAATTTTCTTTATTTGGGCCAAAAAAGCAGAAGTTCCACTTATTTTCTGGCAAAAAGGCAGAAATTCCTCGTATTTTGAAGCAAAATTTTAGAAACTCCCCTAATTTTGGGCAAAAAGTCAGAAATTCCCTGTATTTTGGGACAAAAATACAGAAATTCACCTTATTATGGGGCAAAAAGTCAGAAATTCCCCTTAATTTGGGGCAAAATTGAAGAAATTTTCCTTATTTGGGAGCAAAATTGCAGAAATTTCCCTTATTTTGTGGCAAATTGTAGAAATTTCTTTTATTTTGGTACAGAATTGCAGAAATATTTTGTGATTTTGTGGCAAGAAGGCAGAAATTTTCCATATTTTGGGGCAAAAAGGCACAAATTTTTCTTATTTTCGGGAAATATTGCAGAAATTTTATTTATTTCAGGGCAAAAAGCAGAAATTTCTTTTATTATGGTACAAAATTGAAGAAATTTTTCTTATTTTGGAACAAAAAGGCAAAAATACCTCATATTTTGGCGTAAAAGGCAGAAATTCCTCTTATTTTGAGGTAAAATGCAGAAATTCCGCTTATTTAGAGGTAAAATGCAGAAATTCCCCTATTATTGGGGAAAAATGCAGAAATTCCCTTTATTTTGGGGCTAAAAGGCAGAAATTCCTCGTATTTTGAAGCATAATTGCAGAAATTTTCATAATTTTCGGGCAAAAAAAAAATTCCTCTTATTTTGAGGTAAAAATCCTGAAATTCCCTTTATTTTGTGGCAAAAAGGCAGAAATTCCCCTTATTTTTTTGGCAAAAAGCAGACATTTCCCTTATTTTGGGGAAAAATTTTAGAAATTTCACTTATTTTAGGGCAAAAAGTCAGAAATTCCCCTTATTTTGTGGCAAAAAGACAGAAATTCCGTTTATTTTGGGGGAAAAGGCAGAAATTGCACTTAATTTGAGTCAAAAAGGTGGAAAATCCTCTTATTTTGGGGAAAAAATGAAGAAATTTCCCTTTTTTATGGCAAAAATGTATACATTCCCTTTATTTTTGGGCAAAAAGGCAGAAATTCCCCGTATTTTGGAGCAAAATTGCAGAAATTCCCCTAATTTTGAGCAAAAAGGCAGAAATTCCATTTATTTGGGGTAAAACTGCAGAAATTTCACTTATTTCGCGGCAAAATGGCAGAAATTCCCCTTATTTTTGGCGAGAAAGTCAGAAAATCCCCATATTTTGGAGCAAAATTGCAGTAATTCACCTAATTTTGGGGTAAAAAATGCAGTAATTTTCTTTATTTTGGGGCAAAACGGCAGAAATTTCCCTTAATTCGGTGCAAAAGGCAGAAATTCACCTTATTTTAGAGCAAAATTGCAGAAATTCCCCTAATATTGGGACAAAAATGCAGAAATTAACTTTATTTAGGCCAAAAAAACAGAAGTTCCCCTTATTTTCGGGCAAAAAGGCAGAAATTCCCTTATTTTGAAGCAAAATTTTAGAAACTCCCCTAATTTTTGGGCAAAAAAGGCAGAAATTCCCTTTATTTTGGGGCAAAAATACAAAAATTCACCCTATTATGGGGCAAAAAGTCAGAAATTCCCCTTATTTTGGGGCAAAATTGAAGAAATTTCCCTTATTTTGGAGCAAAATTGCAGAAATTTCCCTTATTTTGTGGCAAAATTGTAGAAATTTCTTTTATTTTGGTACAGAATTGCAGAAATTTTTTATTTTGTGGCAAGAAGGCAGAAATTTTCCATATTTTGGGGCAAAAAGGCACAAATTTTTCTTACTTTCGGGCAAAATTGCAGAAATTTCATTTATTTCAGGGCAAAAATCAGAAATTTCTTTTATTATGGTACAAAATTGAAGAAATTTTCCTTATTTTGGAACAAAAAGGCAGTAATTCCTCATATTTTGTGGCAAAAAGCAGAAATTCCTCTTATTTTGAGGTAAAATGCAGAAATTCTGCTTATTTAGAGGTAAAATTCAGAAATTCCCCTAATATTGGAAAAAAATGCAGAAATTCCCTTTATTTTGGGGCTAAAAGGCAGAAGTTCCCCGTATTTTGAAGCAAAATTGCAGAAATTCTCATAATTTTCGGGCAAAATGGCAGAAATTCCCCTTATTTTGAGGTAAAAATCCTGAAATTCCCCTTATTTTGGGGTAAAAAGGCAGAAATTTCCTGTATTTTGGAGCAAAATTGCAGAAATTCACCTAATTTGGGGGTAAAAAATGAAGTAATTTTCTTTATTTTGAAACAAAAAGGCAGAAATTCTTTTTATTTTAGGGCAAAATTGCAGAAATTTCTTTTATTTGGGGGCATAATTGCAGAAATTTCCTTTATTTGAAGGCAAAAAACAGAAATTTTCCTTATTTTGGGGGAAAATTGCAGAAATTTCCCTTATTATAAGGAAAAATTGCAGAAATTTCACTTATTTCAGAGAAAAAAAGCTAAAATTTTTCTTATTTTGGTGCAAAAAAGACAGAAATTCTCTTTGTTTTAGGGAAAAAAGACAGAAATTCACCTTACTTTGGGGTAAAATTGCAGAAATTTCACATATTTCAGGGCAAAATGCAGAAATTTCCCTTATTTTGGGGCGAAATTGCAGAAATTTCACTTATTTCAGGGTAATAAGTCAGAAATTTTCCTTATTTTGGGCAAAAAAGACAGAAATTCCCTTTGTTTTGGGGAAAAAAGACAGAAATTCCACTTATTTAGAAGCAAAAAGGCAGAAATTCCCCTTATTTTGAAGCAAAAATGAAGAAATTTCCCTTTTTTATTGCAAAAAGGTATGCATTCTTTTTATTTTCGGGCAAAAAGGCAGAAATTCCCTGTATTTTGGAGCAAAATTGCAGAAATTCCTTTAATTGTGGGGCAAAAAGGCAGAAATTCTCTATATGTGTGGGCAAAAGACAGAAATTCTCATTTTGGGGCAAAACTCAGAAATTCCACTTATTTTAAGGCAAAATTGCAGAAATTTCACTTATTTTTGGGCAAAATTGCAGAAATTTTACTTATTTCAGGGAAAAAAGGCAGAAATTTTCCTTATTTTGGGGCAAAAAGGCAAAAATTCCCTTTATTTTGTTGCAAAAATGCAGAAATTCCCCTTATTTTGAGGTAAAAAGGCTGAAATTCCCCTTATTTGGGAACAAAAATGAAGAAATTTCCCTTATTTTGGGGCAAAATTGCAGAAATTTCACTTATTTCAGGTTAATAAGTCAGAAATTCCCCTTATTTTGGGGCAAAAAAGACAGAAATTCCCTTTGTTTTGGGAGAAAAGACAGAAATTCCACTTATTTAGACGCAAAAAGTCAGAAATTCCCCTTATTTTGGAGCAAAAATGAAGAAATTTCCCTTTTATATGGCAAAAAGGTATGCATTCCCCTTATTTTCGGGCAAAAAGTCAGAAATTCCCCGTATTTTGGAGCAAAATTGCAGAAATTACCCTAATTTTGGGGCAAACGCAGAAATTCCCATTATTTTGGGGCAAAAATCAGAAATTCCCCTTATTTTGGGGCAAAATTCCAGAATACTCCTTTATTTTGTGGCAAAATTGCAGGAATTTACCTTATTTTGGGGCAAAATTGCAGAAATTTCCCTTATTTGTTCAAAATTGCAGAAATTTCACTTATTTTAAAGTAAAAAGGCTGAAATTTTCTTTACTTTGGGGCAAAAAGGGAGAAATACCCCTTTTTTGAGGCAAAATTGCAGAAATTTTTTTTATTTTGGGGCAAAAAGGCAAAAATTCCTTATAATTTAAGGCAAAAAGGCAGAAATTTTTTTTATTTTGAGGTAATAAGGCTGAAATTCCCCTTATTTTGGGGCAAAAAGACAGAAATTCCCCTTATTTTGGGGTAAAATTGCAGAAATTTTAAACATTTCAGGGCAAAATGGCAGAAATTTCCCTTATTTTGGGGCAAAAAGAGGAAATCCCTAATTATTGGCTAAAATTGAAGAAATTTCACTTATTTCGGGACAAAAAGGCAGAAATTCCACTTAATTTCGGACAAAAAGGCAGAAATGACCCGTATTTTGGAGCAAAATTGCAGAAATTCCCCTAATATTGGTGCAAAAATGCAGAAATTCCTTTTAATTTAGGGGAAAAAAGGCAGATTTACCAGTTTTGAACCATATTTTCAACTTTTGTCAATATGAACTTGCATACTTAAATGAATAGACGTTAAAAGCTAATTATACACACTGGACATAAAAGATAGCCGCTAATGTTAAAACTACAAATTGCATTACTATGCCATGCATATCAACACAGATAACGTCTGTTTTGTGCAGTTACATTGAATAGTCAAATGTAATGAAAACCATTATTTCTTAAATAAACTAACACAGGTTTCACCTCATCTTATTAAAGGTGTTACGAATTAACTGGTTTCATACCGTATTTTCTCCTTCCGCCATATAAAAATTGTACTTATTTAGTCGATGTCAAATCTAATTTTACACATTGGAAAAGAAACATAGGCGCTAATGTTAAACTAACAAGTTCATTACAACGGGATGCCTATTGCACTTTTTTTCTGTTATCGAATAAGATAAAGGGTGCACTGTTCGGCTACAATCAATACTGATGTTTTCGGAACTGAATGTAATCGCCTATGACAAACAAACGAAAAGCATTATTTCCCTAGTGAAGTAAAACTGTTTCCAACTAAGCTTTTCAAAACTCTTCAGATTTACCGGATTTGAACCAAATTTTCAACTTTCATCAATAAGAACAGCATACTTACATAAATAGACGTTAAAAGCTAATTATACACACTAGACATAAAAGATAGCCGCTAATATTAAAACTACAAATTGCATTACTATGCCATGCATATTAGACGCTATTTCTTGTATCAACACATATAACTTGTGCGGTTACAATGAATAGTCAAATGTAATGAAAACCATTATTTCTTAAGTAAACAACACATGTTTTAACTCATCTTATAAAAGGTGTTACGAATTAACTGGTTTCGTACCGTATTTTCTCCTTACGCCATATAAAAATTGTACTTATTTAGTCGATGTCAAATCTAATTTTACACATTGGAAAAGAAACATAGGCGCTAATGTTAAACTAACAAGTTCATTACAACGGGATGCCTATTGCACTTTTTTTCTGTTATCGAATAAGATAAAGTGTGCACTGTTCGGCTAAAATCAATACTGATGCTTTCTGAAATGAATGTAATCGCCTATGACAAACAAACTAGAAGCATTATTTCCCTAGTAAAATAAAACTGTTTCCAACTAAGCTTCTTAAAACTCTTTCAGATTTTCCGGTTCTGACCCATATTTTCAACTTTTGTCAATAAGAACATGCATACTTAAATGAATAGATGTTAAAAGCTAATTATACACACTGGACATAAAAGATAGCTGTTTATGTTAAAACTACAAATTGCATTATTATGCCAAGCATATTAGACGCTCTTTCTTGTATCAACACATATAACTTCTGTTTTGTGCGGTTACAATGAATAGTCAAATGTAATGAAAACCATTATTTCTTAAGTAAACTAACACAGGTTTCAACTCATCTTATTAAAGGTGTTACAAATTAACTGGTTTCGTACCGTATTTTCTCCTTACGCCATATAAAAATTGTACTTATTTAGTCGATATCTAATTATACACATTGGAAACGAAACATAGGCGCTAATGTTAAACTAACACAATGCATTACAACACGATGCCTATTGCACTTTGTTTCTGGTATTGAATAAGATAACGTGGGCACTGTTCGGCTACAATCAATACTGATGTTTTCTGAACTGAATCTAATCGCCTATGACAAACAAAGGAAAAGCATTATTTACCTAGTGAAGTAAAACTGTTTCCAACTAAGCTTTTCAAAACTCTTGAGATTTACCGGTTTTGAACCGTAATTTCAACTTTCGTCAATAAGAACACGCATACTTACATGAATAGACTTTAAAAGCTAATTATACACACTGAACATAAAAGATAGCCGCTAAGGTCAAAACTACAAATTGCATTACTATGCCATGCATATTAGACGCTTTTTCACGTATCAACACAGATAATGTTTGTTTTGTGCAGTTACAATGAATAGTCAAATGTAATGAAAATCATTTCTTAAGTAAACTAACACAGGTTTCATCTCATCTTATTAAAGTTGTTACGAATTAACTGGTTTCGTACAGTATTTTCTCCTTACGCCATATAAAAATTGTACTTATTTAGTCGATGTCAAATCTAATTATACACTTTGGAGACAAAACATAGGCACTAATGTTTAACACAATGCATTAAAACGCGATACCTATTGCACTTTGTTTCTAGTATCGAATAAGATAAATTGTGCACTGTTCGGCTACAATCAATACTGATGCTTTCTGTAATGAATATAATCGCCTATGACAAACAAACGAAAAGCATTATTTCCCTAGTGAAGTAAAACTGTTTCCAACTAAGCTTTTCAAAACTCTTCAGAATTACCGGTTTTGAACCGTAATTTCAACTTTCGTCAATAAGAACACGCATACTTACATGAATAGACTTTAAAAGCTAATTATAAACATTGGACATAAAAGATAGCCGCTAATGTCAAAACTACAAATTGCATTACTATGCCATGCATATTAGACGCTCTTTCACGTATCAACACAGATAATGTCTGTTTTGTGCAGTTACAATGAATAGTCAAATGTAATGAAAATCATTATTTCTTAAGTAAACTAACACAGGTTTCACCTCATCTTATTAAAGGTGTTACGAATTAACTGGTTTCGTACAGTATTTTCTCCTTACGCCATATAAAAATTGTACTTATTTAGTCGATGGCAAATCTAATTATACACATTGGAAACAAAACATAGGCGCTAATGTTAAACTAACACAATGCATTACAACGCGATGCCTATTGCACTTTGTTTCTGGTATCGAATAAGGTGAAGTGTGCACTTTTCGGCTACAATCAATACTAATGTTTTCTGAACTGAATGTAATCGCCTATGACAAACAAATTAAAAGCATTATTTCCCTAGTGAAGTAAAACTGTTTCCAACTAAGCTTTTGAAAACTCTTCAGATTTACCAGTTTTGAACCATATTTTCAACTTTCGTCAATAAGAACACGCATACTTAAATGAATAGACGTTAAAAGCTAATTATACACACTGTACATAAAAGATAGCTCCTTATGTTAAAACTACAAATTGCAACTCTTGCCATGCATATAAGACGCTCTTTCTTGTATCAACACATATAACTTCTGCTTGGTGCGGTTACAATGAATAGTCAAATGTAATGAAAACCATTATTTCTTAAGTAAACTAACATAGGTTTCAACTCATTATATTAAAGGTGTTACGAATTAAGTGGTTTCGTACCGTATTTTCTCCTTACGCCATATAAAAATTGTACTTATTTAGTCGATGTCAAATCTAATTATCTACATTGGAAACAAAACATAGGAGCTAATGTTAAACTAACAGAATGCATTACAATGCGATGCCTATTGCACTTTTTTTCTGGTTACGAATTAGATAAAGTGTGCACTGTTCGGCTACAAGCAATACTGATGTTTTCTGAACTGAATGTAATCGCCTATGAAAAACAATCAGAAAACATTATTTCCCTAGTGAAGAAAAACTGTTTCCAACTAAGCTTTTCAAAACTCTTCAGATTTTCTGGTTTTGAACCATATTTTAAACCTTCGTCAATAAGAACACGCATACTTACATGAATAGACGTTAAAACCTAATTATACACACTGGACATAAAAGCCGCTAATGTTAAAACTACAAATTGCATTACTATGCCATGCATATTAGACGCTTTTTCATGTATCAACACAGATAATGTTTGTTTTGTGCAGTTACAATGAATAGTCGAATGTAATGAAAATCATTATTTCTTAAGTAAACTAACACAGGTTTCACCTCATCTTATTAAAGGTGTTACGAATTAACTGGTTTCGTACAGTATTTTCTCCTTACGCCATTTAAAAATTGTACTTATTTAGTCGATGTCAAATCTAATTATACACTTTGGAAACAAAACATAGGCGCTAATGTTAAACTAACACAATGGATAAAAACGCGATGCCTATTGCACTTTATTTCTAGTATCGAATAAGATAAATTGTGCACTGTTCGGCTACAATCAATACTGATGTTTTCTGTAATGAATGTAATCTCCTATGACAAACAAACGAAAAGCATTATTTCCCTAGTGAAGTAAAACTCTTTCCAACTAAGCTTTTCAAAACTCTTCAGATTTACCGGTTTTGAACCGTAATTTCAACTTTCGTCAATAAGAACACGCATACTTACATGAATAGACTTTAAAAGCTAATTATACACACTGGACATAAAAGAAAGCCGCTAATGTCAAAACTACAAATTGCATTACTATGCCATGCATATTAGACGCTCTTTCTTTTATCAACACAGATAACATCTGTTTTGTGAGGTTACAGTAGTCAAATGTAATGAAAACCATTATTTCTTAAGTAAACTAATACAGGTTCGAACTCATTATATTAAAGTAGTTAGGAATTAACTGTTTTCGAACCATATTTTCTCCTTACGCCATATAAAAATTGTACTTATTTAATCGATGTCAAATCTAATTATACACTTTGGAAACGAAACATAGGCGCTAAGGTTAACCTCACACAATGCATTAAAACGCGATGCCTATTGCACTTTGTTTCTGGTATCGAATAAGATAAAGTGTGCACTGTTCGGCTACAATCAATACTGATGCTTTCTGTAATGAAAGTAATCGCCTATGACAAACAAACGAAAAGCATTATTTCCCTAGTAACGTAAAACTGATTTCAACTAAGCTTTTCAAAACACTTCTGATTTACCAGTTTTGAACCATATTATCAACTTTCTTCAATAAGAACACGCATACTTACAAGAATAGATGTTAAAAGCTAATTATACACACTAGACATAAAAGATAGCAGCTAATGTTAAAACTACAAATTGCATTTCTATGCCATGCATATTAGACGCTCTTTCTCATATCAACACAGATAACGTCTGTTTTGTGCGCTTACATTAAATAGTCAAATATAATGAAAACCATTATTTCTTAAGTAAACTAACACAGGTTTCACCTCATCTTATTAAAGGTGTTACGAATTAACTGGTTTCGTACCGTATTTTCTTCTTACGCCATATAAAAATTGTACTTATTTAGTCGAAATCAAATGTAATCATACACTTTGGAAATGAAACATAGGCGCTAATGTTAAACTAACACAATGCATTAAAACGCGATACCTATTGCACTTTTTATCTGGTTACGAATTAGATAAAGTGTGCACTGTTCGGCTACAATCAATACTGATGTTTTCTGAACTGAATGTAATCGCCTATGACAAACAAACAAAAAGCATTATTTCCCTAGTGAAGTTAAACTTTTTCTATCTAAGCTTTTCAAAACTCTTCAAATTTTCTGGTTTTGAACCCTATATTAAACATTCGTCAATAAGAACACGCAAACTTACATGAGTAGACGTTAAAACCAATTATACACACTGGACATAAAAGATAGCCGCTAATGTTAAAACTACAAATTGCATTACTAGGCCATGCATATTAGACACTCTCCTATCAACACAGATAACGTCTGTTTTATGCGGTTACAGTGAATAGTCAAATGTAATGAAAACCATTATTTCTTAAGTAAACTGATACAGGTTCGAACTCATCTTATTAAAGTAGTTACGAATTAACTGGTTTCAAACCGTATTTTCTCCTTACGCCATATAAAAATTGTACTTATTTAATCGATGTCAAATCTAATTATACACTTTGGAAACGAAACATAGGCATAATGTTAAACTCACACAATGCATTACAAGGCGATGCCTATTGCACTTTGTTTCTGGTATCGAAAGGGATAAAATGTGCACTGTTCGGCTATAATCAATACTGATGTTTTCTGAACTGAATGTAATCGCCTATGACAAACAAAAAGCATTATATCCCTAGTGAAGTAAAATTGTTTGCAATTAAGCTTTTCAAAACTCTTCAGATATACCGGCTTTGAAATATATTTTCAACTTTTGTCAATAAGAACA
>NC_137963.1:29764685-29769685 GCF_963924665.1 Micromys minutus
GTTAGGGTTAGGGTTAGGGTTAGGGTTAGGGTTAGGGTTACGGTTAGGTTTAGGGTTAGGGTTAGGGTTAAGGTTAGGGTTAGGGTTAGGGTTAGGGTTAGGGTTAGGGTTAGGGTTAGGGTTAGGGTTAGGGTTAGGGTTAGTGTTAGGGTTAGGGTGAGGGTTAGGGTTAGGGTTAGGGTTAGGGTTAGGGTTAGGGTTAGGGTTAGGGTTAGGGTTTGGGTTAGGGTTAGGGTTAGGGTTAGGGTTAGGGTTAGGGTTAGGGTTAGGGGTAGGGTTAGAAGTCGGGTTAGGTTTAGGGTTAGGGGTAGGGTAAGGCGTAGGGTTAGGGTTAGGGTTAGGGTTAGGGTTAGGTTAGGGTTAGGGTTAGGGTTAGTGTCAGGGTTAGGTTTAGGGTTAGGTCAATAAGAACACGCATACTTAAATGAATAGATGTTAAAAGCTAATTGTACACACTGGACATAAAAGATAGCCGCTATGTTAAAACTACAAATTGCATTACTATGCCATGCATATTAGACACTTTTTCTCGTACCAACACAGAACGTCTTTTTTATGCGGTTACATTGTATAGTCAAGTGTAATGAAAACCTTTATTTCTTAAGGAAACTAACACAGGTTTCAACTATTAAAAGTGTTACGAATTAACTGGTTTCGTACCGTATTTTCTTTTTATGCAATATAAAAATTGTACTAATTTAGTCGATATCAACTCTAATTATACACATCGGAAAGGAAACATAGGCGGTAATGTTTAACTAATACTATGCATTACAACGCGAAGCCTATTGCACTTTGTTTCTGGTATCGAATAACTATAAAGTGTGCACTGTTCGGCTACAATCAATACTGAGGCTTTCTGAAGTGAATGTCATCGCCTATGAAAAGAAAACGAAAAGCATTCTTTTCCAGGTAACATAAAATGTTTCCAACTAAGCTTTTCAAAACTCTTCTGATTTACCGGTTTTGAACCATATTTTCAACATTCATCATAAGAGCACGCATACTTACATGAATAGACGTTAAAAGCTAATTATACACACAGGACATAAAAGATAGCTGCTTATGTTAAACTTCAAATTGCATTACTATGCCATGCATATTAGACGCTCTTTCATGTATCAACACAGATAACGTCTGTTTCGTGCGATTACAGTGAATAGTCAAATGTAATGAAAACCATTATTTCTTAACTAAACTAACACAGGTTTCAACTCATCTTATTACAGGTGTTAGGAATTAACTGGTTTTGAACCGTATTTTCTTTTTACGCCATATAAAAATTGTACTTATTTAGTCGATGTCAAATCTACTTATCCACATTGGAAAGGAAACATAGGAGCTAATGTTAAACAAACACAATGCATTACAACGCGAGGCCAATTGCACTTTGCCTCTTTTATTGAGTAAGATTAAGTGTGCACTGTTCGGCTACAATCAATACTGATGATTTCTGAAATGAATGTAATCGCCTATGACAAACAAACGAAAAGCATTATTTTTCTAGTGAAGTAAAACTGTTTCCAACTAAGCTTTTCAAAACTCTTCAGATTTACTGGTTTTGAAAAAAATTTTCAACTTTCATCAATAGGAACAAGCATACTTAAATGAATAGATGTTAAAAGCTAATTATACACACTGGACATAAAAGATAGCTGCTTATGGTAAAACTACAAATTGCATTACTACGCCATGCATATTAGACGCTCTTTCTTGTATCAACACATATAACTTCTGTTTTGTTCGGTTACAATGAATAGTCAAATGTAATGAAAACCATTATTTCTTAAGGAAACTAACCCAGGTTTCAACTCATCTTATTAAAGGTGTTACGAATTAACTGGTTTCGTACCGTATTTTCTCCTTACGCCATATAAAAATTGTACTTATTTAGTCGATGTCAAATCTAATTATATACATTGGAAACAAAACATAGGCGCTAATGTTAAACTAACACAATGCATTACAAGGCGATGCCTATTGCACTTTGTTTCTGGTATCGATTAAGATAAAGTGTGCACTGTTCGGCTATAATCAATACTGATGTTTTCAGAACTGAATGTAATCGCCTATGACAAACAAAAAGCATTATTTCCCTAGTGAAGTAAAACTGTTTCCAACTAAGCTTTTCAAAACTCTTCACATTTACCAGTTTTGAACCATGTTTTCAACTTTTGTCCATAAGAACATGCATACTTAAATGAATAGACGTTAAAAGCTAATTATACAAACTGGACATAAAAGATAGCTGCTTATGTTAAAACTACAAATTGCAATTCTACGCCATGCATATAAGACGCTCTTTCACGTATCAACACAAATAACGTCTGTTTTGTGCGGTTACAATGAATAGTCAAATGTAAAGAAATCCTTTATATGTTAAGTAAACTAACACAGATTTCAACTCATCTTATTAAAGGTGTTACGAATTAACTGGTTTCGTACCATATTTTCACCTTACGCTATATAAAAATTGTACTTATTTAGTCGATGTCAAATCTAATTATACACATTGGAAACGAAACATAGGCGCTAATGTTAAACTAACACAATGCATTACAACGCGATGCCAATTGCACTTTGTTTCTGGTATTGAATAAGATAAAGTGGGCACTGTTCGGCTACAATCAATACTGATGTTTTCTGAACTGAATGAAATCGCCTATGACAAACAAACAAAATCATTATTTCCCTAGTGAAGTAAAACTGTTTCCAACTAAGCTTTCCAAAACTTCAGATTTACCGGTTTTGAACCGTAATTTCAACTTTCGTCAATAAGAACACGCATACTTACATGAATAGACGTTAATTATACACAATGTACATAAAAGATAGCTGCTAATGTTAAAACTACAAATTTCATTACTTGCCATGCATATAAGACGCTCTTTCTTGTATCAACACATATAACTTCTGTTTGGTGCGGTTACAATGAATAGTCAAATGTAATGAAAACCTTTATTTCTTAAGTAAAGTAACATAGGTTTCACCTCATCTTATTAAAGGTATTACGAATTAACTGGTTTCGAACCGTATTTTCTCCTTACGCCATATAAAAATTGTACTTATTTAGTCGATGTCAAATCTAACTATACACAATGGAAACGAAACAGGCGCTAATGTTAAACTTACACAATGCATTAAAACGCGATGCCTATTGCACTTTGTTTCTGGTATCGAATAAGATACAGTGTGCATTGTTCGGCTACAATCAATACTGATGCTTTCTGTAATGAATGTAATCGCCTATGACAAACAAACGAAAAGCATTATTTCCCTAGTGAAGTAAAACTGTTTCCAACTAAGCTTTTCAAAACTGTTCAGATTTACCGGTTTTGAACCGTAATTTCAACTTTCGTCAATAAGAACACGCATACTTACATGAATAGACTTTAAAAGCTAATTATACACACTGGACATAAAAGATAGCCGCTAATGTCAAAACTACAAATTGCATTACTATGCCATGCATATTAGACGCTCTTTCATGTATCAACACAGATAAAGTCTGTTTCGTGCGGTTACAGTGAATAGTCAAATGTAATGAAAACCATTATTTCTTAAGTAAACTAATACAGGTTCGAACTCATCTTATTAAAGGAGTTAGGAATTAATTTGTTTCGAACCGTATTATCTCCTTACGCCGTATAAAAATTATACTTATTTAGTCGATGTCAAATCTAATTATACACATTGGAAACGAAACATAGGCGCTAATGTTAAACTAACACAATGCATTACAAAGCGAAGCCTATTGCACTTTGTTTCTGGTATTGAAAAAGATAAGGTGTGCACTGTTCGGCTACAATCAATACTGATGTTTTCTGAACTGGACGTAATCTCCTATGACAAACAAACGAAAAGCATTTTTTTTCTATGAAGTAAAACTGTTTCCAACTAAGCTTTTCAAAACTTCAGATTTTCCGGTTTTGAATTATATTTTCAACTTTTGTCAATAAGAACACGCATATTGAAATGTATAGATGTTAAAAGCTAATTATACACACTGGATATAAAAGATAGCTGCTTATGTTAAAACTTCAAATTGCATTACCATGCCATGCATATTAGACGGTCTTTCTTGTATCAACACATAAACTTCTCTTTTGTGCGGTTACAATGAATAGTCAAATGTAAAGAAAACCATCATTTCTTAAGTAAACAACACAGGTTTCAACTCATCTTATTAAAGGTGTTACGAATTAACTGGTTTCATACCGTATTTTCTCCTTATGCCATATAAAAATTGTACTTATTTAGTCGATGTCAAATCTCATTATCAATAAGAACACGCATACTTACATGAATAGACTTTAATAGGTAATTATACACATTGGACATAAAAGATAGCCGCTAATGTTAAAACTACAATATGCATTTCTATGCCATGCATATTAGACGCTCTTTCTCGTATCAACACAGATAACGTCTGTTTTGTGCGGTTACAATGAATAGTCAAATGTAATGTAAACCATTAATTATTAAGTAAACTAATACAGGTTCGAACTCATCTTATTAAATTAGTAAGGAATTAACTGGTTTTGAACCGTATTTTCTCTTACGCCATATAAAAATTGTACTTATTTAGTCGATGTCAAATCTAATTATACACATTGGAAACGAAACATAGGCGCTAATGTTAAACTAACACAATGCATTACAACGCGATACCTATTGTACTTTGTTTCTAGTATCAAAGATAATAAAGGGTGCACTGTTCGGCTACAATCAATACTAATGTTTTCTGAACTGGATGTAATCGCCTATGACAAACAAACGAAAAGCATTATTTCCCTAGTGAACTAAAACCGTTTCAAACTAAGCTTTTCAGATTTACCGGTTTTGAACCAAATTTTCAACATTCATCAATAAGAACAGCATAATTACATGAATAGATGTTAAAAGCTAATTATAAACACTGGAAATAAAAGATAGCCGCTAATGTTAAAACTACAAATTGCATTACTATGCCATGCATATTAGACGCTCTTTCTTGTATC